>NW_010255803.1:11730-30434 GCF_000690775.1 Eurypyga helias | reverse complement strand
GTTCTGTTATTGTTGCTTGAAAAGCGTTCCCTGAGCGGCTGTGCCGCTTCACGGTACAGAGGGGGGCTCCCGGGGGATGGAGATGCGCCCCCTGCCCTCCCCCGCAGCCACTTCCCTTCCTGCCCCGGCCGGGGGAAGAGGGCCGCGGTGCAGCCGAGCGCCCTCAGAGTTCAGCCTGGGCCTTGTGCTTGTCCCTCAGCCTCCCCCTGGCCACGGGTGGGTCTTGGGGGAAGCTCTCGGGAGCGTTTTGCTGCATTCGCACTTTTGGCCGCCCGGTGTGACCTGCTCAGGTAGAAATCTTTGTGAGGCCATCGGGTAGTCAAGCCCGAGCTTTGTGTTTTGGGTTTTTAAATAACATTTGAAGTCGTGCCAGTAAGAAGAAGCATTCTCAGCATTTATGAAAAAAAAAACCAAACCCAAACAAAAGAATTTTCTGTAGCTCTCGAAACCCAAACCTGCAATGGCACGTGAATCCTGACCAGATAATACCTGTCACTGAAATAAAGGGGATATCAACAACCTAGCTGAGCTGTTGCTGTTCAACTTTGCCGTGTCTGCCAATCAAAGGTGGTATTAATTGGATGTCTGCTTACGACCTGCTTGCTTGACTGAGGCGCCGAGTTTTGAATCTACCAAACACATTCAGCCTCTTGAAACTTGGTCTCGGGACCTTACATTAAGAGCTCTGGAAAAGTTTGTTGTATGTCCTTGAGAAATGACAGGGTGAGGCTGCTTCATCAACCCCCCTCCCCGTTCTAGTGTCCTGCGTTGGCAGAAGTTCATTACGAGTGTCTGTCAAATGGGAGAAGCAGTTTTCCCAGGCCCCTGCGTTCTGTCCCTTGCACTTTGCTCTAAAGCTGTTTTCCAAGAAGGGTTTAAGCAGTGTTGTTACAGGAGAGGGGTGTGTGTGTTACTCAGGGTGTTTCTGGACAGTGTCTGAATCTTGCTCCTGTAACAACAGATTAAAACGGGAGTTTTCTTATCTGCCGTATCGAACACAGTGAGCATCTCTGCTAGTCTTCTCCCCACGTGCCGTGGTGCTAAGATTTGCTGATCTATAGAAAACAATTTATTGTGATGAGGTAGGTTTGTTGGATGTATTGGGGTATCGAACAGAAGAGTTAGCAGCTACTGTACGTGTCTGGGAAGAGGCCAGGCTTAAATTTCACCAATAAAACAAAGGCGCAACTAAAACCGTTCTGTGAACAATGGTAGGTTTTGTTAGGCTGGTTCTTCCCCTTTCTCTCTCCTTTTCTAAGTAGGGCAGAAGCATGTGTCGCTGACTGCTTTCTTTCTTTCCAGGTACTTGTGAACACTGCCTGCTGTTTTCTGATGTTGGTTGCTAAGCTAATCCAGTGTATGGTGTTTGGTCCTCTTCGTGTCAGTGAGAGGCAGGTAGGACAGCCATTTGTCGCCTTCGATATCTGTGGTGTTTCATCATTCCTTGGTGTACGACCGGTGTGGTTTTCTGTATGGAATTGCTTGAAAGTAAAGTACGCAAGAAAAGTAAATTTTAAAGCAACTGCAGTCTTACCATTATACTCCTGTCCAATAAAACTATGTAGAAAACAACCTGCCAAGAAACCCTTCGTGGTTAGCTAGGATACCCACAGCCACGAGCTCCCAGTTTATTTCTGAAGGGAACTTCGCTTTTTCATTGTTGTTATTGTATAAGCCTGTGGTCAACTTGAAAATCCTGCTTCCTTTATGAACCTCGGCAGGTTCCTTACAAGCGCTTCCTGTTTCAGAACACGTATAAACTGTTCTTCTCTCTTCAGTTGGCGTTTGGCAGCATTTCGCTGTTGCCTTTTGTAGTTAGTTACCAGCACTGGCAGTTTGAATTCCCTCTTCTACCTTGTTTGGTGCCTTTACTGCTGGAGACACACTTTCCGTCCTCAGATGCGGAGCGGGTGGTTTATCTACCCTCGGGTTTAAGAGAGAGTAGGCAGACACATGCCCAGAGAAAGGAGGGAAGCAGAGCTGAAAATTAGCCCCGACAAGCTGGCTGGCTATCTGCTGCTTGAGACCATCATATTGTTTCTTTCATGTTGCATGTGTGTGGGAATAATTTTCTTTGCATTGCTCACGCACCTCATTCTCCATGTAGGCATCGTGCTTTCTCGGAACAGACTTTGTCACCTTTTCTTAATCATCTGTACTTTTCAGCAGGTTTTTGGAAGCAAGGTGCTATGCTGTTTGGGCATCTTGTGTCCCTAACTGTTGCAGTTCCTCTAGCAAAGAGGAGTTGGTGTTTGGGGCCCAGTAGCTGCATTGCTGGGGCGTGGAGAATCAAACTGAGAACAAACTTGGTTTGTCCTAAGCACTGTTTTAGAACTATGGCAGGAAACTAGGTTCTGCACCGTGTCACACAGATGCTGTGGTGGTACAAAAGACTAGATGATACTGAGGGCTGCTAATATTTTTGACGTTTTTAATTCAAGAAGGGCAACACACTATTCAAGGTGTGTACGCAGCAGGCTTTGCTAACGTGTTGTTGCGTTTCTACTTCCATCTCCTTATTTTAATTTCTTTTTCCCTCCTTTTTTCTCCAGCATGTGGATTGTTGGTGCTTTTGCTCAGTAACCAAATGTCTTCCTTTACAGCATCTCAAGGATAAATTCTGGAATTTCATTTTCTACAAGTTCATCTTCATCTTTGGTGTGCTGAATGTTCAGACAGTGGAGGAAGTGGTGATGTGGTGCCTCTGGTTTTCTGGACTTGTGTTTCTTCATCTTATGGTTCAGCTCTGCAAGGATCGCTTTGAATATGTAAGTTTTGATTAAGGGCTTTTGGGACATGCAAATTGTGTTTCTGGTTCGGGCACTGGCTCATGACAGGTTGCAGACGCATCGTTTAGACCTTTTCGCCGCCCTGTGGTGTTGGGCACGTGCGCCTCCCGGTAGCTCTGAATACTTGCTTTACAGGGCAGTGTCAATCTTACTCCTTCTGTTTTCCCAGGAGACAAATGGAGCTGAAGATACTTATTTTCTTTGATAAATTGCTCCTTATATGTGCCCTGTAATTACTATCAGATAACTCCGTGAGATGTCTTTATAGCTCTCCTTAGTGAAGAAATCTTGACAACAGAACATCCCTCAGATTGGTGCCCTTTAGGATTGATCCATGAAGCCTGTTTCTGCGAATTCTTTTCTCAGGTTTCAGGCTCAGTTACACTACCAAAGGTTGACTGCCAGTGTCTTTACATTGCACAGTGCAATTTTCTCCATAAGCGTCGTGGTTTAACTGCAGCTGGCAGCTGAGCACTGCACAGCCACTCGCTGACTCCCCCCTGGGTGGAATGGGAGAGAGAATGGGAAGGGTAAAAGTGAGAAAACTCGTGGGTTGAGGTAAAGACGATTTAATAGGCAAAGCAAAAGCTACATGCACAAGCAAAGCAACACAAAGAATTCATTCCCCACTTCCCATGGGCAGGCTGGTGTTCAGCTATCCCCAGGAAAGCAGGGCTCCTTTACATGTAATCGTTACTTGGGAAGACAAACACTGCTATTCCCAACATCCCCCCTTTCCTCCTTCCCCCAGCTGTATCTACTGAGCATGATGCCATGTGGTCTGGAATATCCCTTTGGTCAGTTTGGGCCAGCTGTCCCGGCTCTGTCCCCTCCCAGCTTCTTGTGCACCCCCAGCCTCCTCGTGGGTGGGGTGAGGAGCAGGAAAGGCCTTGACTCTGTGTAAGTACTGCTCAGCAATAACAAAAACAACCCTGTGTTACCAACACTGTTTTCAGCACAGATCCAAACCGCAGCCCTGTACCAGCTACTGTGTCCCAGCTGCTGTGAAGAAAATTACCTCTACCCCAGCCATAGCCAGCACATTCTCCACCCCTTATTCCATACCATTTACATCGTGCTCAGGTCCCACACTATGCAATACGCCACCCCTTCCCATCCCTTAATGTAATACACAGCTATCATTCCCTTGTCTCTGGACCACCCCTGTGAAATTCCCACAAAACGTGCATGGAGTTCATTCCGCCCAGGCCTCTGGGCTCCTTCTGTCATGGGCGTCACTCGGGACAGAGGTGGGGTGTGTAGCCTGGAGTTACGGGGCATCAAAGCCAGCTCAGACTGGGTCACTGCTGTGCTTGCACTACTTCTTCGCAGGCTGCTTCTCCATTGGTTCAGGACGTTCCTGCTATGGTAATTCCCATAACATGTAATTGAAATCCCAAGTTAAATCAATTTAAAGGTATTTCCATGACAATCTCCACCCCGGTCACTTTGGACCCAGCCATCTGGTTTAATGTTGCAATGAGCTCCTCCTCTTGCCCCTGCTCCAGTGTGGCCTTACTCACAGCCACAGTCCCTTCAGGAGTGACCCTGCTCCAACATGGCCTTACCTGTGGCTGCAGTCCCTCCAGGGCTGTACCTGCTCTGTCGTGGGCTTATCCATGGCCACGTGCTTTGAGTTGCTCCAACATGACCTTGTGCAAAGCCGCTGATGCTTCAAGGTGTATGTGCTGCAGCGTGAACCTATCCACAGCCACAGATGCTTCAACGTGTACCTTCTCCAGGGTGGATTTACCCTTGGGCCACAGTCCCTTCAGAGGGGTACCTGCTGCAGCAGACACAGCCATGGCCACAGATGCTTTGAGATGTACCTGCTCTGGTGTGGACTTACCCACGGCCACAGACACTTCGGGCCGTCCCGTTCCCGTGTGGCCTCATCCACAGGTCACAGTCCCTTCGACTCAGGCTCACGCCGGAGTGCCAGCCTGCCCCGTGCAGCAGCAATGCTCTGGCCACCTGCCAGCCCAGGCACACGGCCATTCCTGTTATCACAATGTTCCCAGGCACAGCGGAGTTCACACGGCCATTCCTGTTATCACAATATTCCCAGGCACAGCGGAGTCGGGTGATAAGCAGCGCAGCGCTACAGCAAGCAGTGAAAGCAAAAAGCAGCCACTAATGAGCACTAGACTCTAATAGTAAGGCAGGCAAGCACGGGAGCCTGACGATTAATAGCTAAGCAGCAATAACAGCTATAAATTGGATCTAGCACATTCCAATCAAATCTGTCATTGTCTCGAACCCTTTGAGCCCCACACTGAGTGCTAAAAAAGGACTGTTGGGGTTTAACTGCAGCCGGCAAATGAGCACTGCACACTCTTCCCCGGTGCGATGGGAAGAGAATTGGAAGAGTAAAAGTGGGTTGAAATATAGATGGTTCAGTAGGTAAAGCAAAACCCACACGCACAAGCAAAGCAAAACAAGGAATTTGTTCAATGCTTCCCATCGTCAGGCAGGTGTTTGGCCGTCTCCAGCAAAGCAGGGCTCCGTCACCTGTAACGGCTATAGGGCCAGCAAAGCAGGGCGCCGTCAAGTGTAATGGCTACTGGGGAAGACAAACGCCATCACTCTGAACATCCCGCCCTTCCTCCTTCTCCCCTCAGCTTTACATGCTCAGCATGACATCATACAGTATAAGCTACATCCCAGCTTAGTACCAAGATATATTCAATAGAGATGCAGAAATTGAAGACTAGACAGGGAAGAAGGAACTGGAATTTGAATTTGAACTTCATTTTGGTAGTTCTGCACTGCAGTTTTTTAATTACTGTTCAGTAAGGCTTGAAGCTAGATTGGTTGGGGCTGGGAAAATTGAGACGGAAGTGAACATCTGGTATTTTTAGTGTTGTTCAGAAAGATGTGAAAGAACAAAGCTCATGTGGGAAGAAATCCTTCCTGTATTCCTTCTGCATTCAAAGCATGTATCGTAATCCTTTACTTGAACACGTGGTACTTGTGTGATCTGCCTGGCGAATGCAGGGGGATGTGGAACTGAACCAGATACAAACGAGGAAGAAAGAACCAATTAAAAAACAAAACATGGGAGTCAACTTCATCAATCAGACCAGAGTGAAGCTTTGAGCAACTCCTCCTTCTCATGTCCTCTTCTTCCCCTTCTTGCCCTGACAGCAAGGGGATGGGCTACCTAAATACTTTGCCTCTTGGGTCGTTTTTGGTTTAGACAGCCTAGTCTAGCCTTAGGTTAGTTAGAAAATGAATACGCTGTCTGTGCTGTTGAATGTGTTTGGTAGACTGTCCAGCAGGCTCTAGCTGCAAGTATTTTGGGGAGATGTCTCTTTCTTCCAGAAGAAAAAGACACTGGAAGGACTAGAGGCTGGAAGATGATGCTGGACAAGTTCAGATCAGCTGCAAGGTGAAAAATGGGCAGGACCATTATTCTCGTTGCTCAAAGACTATGTTAAGGTTGTGTCTTTCTAAAACGCGTGTTCCTTCTACGCAGATGCAGTGGATTTGATGCAGAAGCTACCGTGTGAGAAAGCGTCTGTCATTTTCTTGCCCGGGTGGTCTAAACATGAGAGCAGATAGTGGTGATGACCCCTTCTGGCTTTAAAAGCCTGGTGAATGTAAATGACAGCAAGATGAACCAGACTTCGGGATGGTGTGTGGCTTTAGCGTTATTCTGTGTCATTGATTACTACATTGCGTGGTTGAGGTTGTGAAATGGGTTTTATTCTAGAAAGCAAAAGGTTTTCCTGAACGAGGACTTGTTTGGTGAGTTGACTGTGGAAGGCGGGGTGGATGAAGTGCTCCTTGAAACCTGCTGTGTATTTATGTATTTGTGTTGCAGCTTTCCTTTTCTCCTACCACACCCATGAGCAGCCACATCAGAGTCCTGACCCTGCTCGTCGCCATGCTCCTGTCCTGCTGTGGATTAGCAGTTGTCTGTGGTGTCATTGGCTACACCCATGGCATGCACACCTTGGCTTTCATGGCAGCAGAGGTGAGACATCCTTCATACGTGTCGTGGTTTCTGCTTTGCTTTTCACCCCTGGCTTGGGGGTATCTTGGCAGGCGGCGGGTGTTCTTCTAGTTTCCCACATGGAAGAAACGCCGAAGATGCAAACAAGCCCTCCCCTGTGTTCGAGTAGTTGCCAGATCTGCATGCTTTCTCTTTTTAGAGTTTAAAACTGAAAAATATCTTTGTCTGAAGAGAACGAGAGGATAAATCTGTGAGATGATGGTGAAATCAAATGACAGCCTATGAAAAAAGAATGGTTCTGCTTTGTGAGCCTTGCAAGAAGGGTTAGTCAAAATGGCTGCTAAGGGAGAGAGTATATGAAAATGTAACGTGCACCTCATCCTGTTTCTTTGAGGTCGTATTTCCTATTGCATTCCTCCCAAAAAGGAGTGAGACTCACATCCTTTCCTTCAGGCATACTCGTGGGACTGGCTGATGTCTGTGCAGAGATGAGCACCTCACGCTTGTGCGCTCCCGAACCCTCTGCAGTGTGGAGTAAACATCAGCGGGTTTGTGGAGTGAACATCCGTGTGTTTTTGATGTTACGGTGGGTGGTTGTGCTCTGCGTGAGGAAGTGGTAATCAGAGGGGAGGTAACCAGGATAATTAACAGGAAGTCATGTTAGCACATCCTTAGTTCAGTTAGCAAGTAGCATGTGCACCACCTTTTGCTTCTCCTGTCTTGAATTTGGAGTTAGTGAGGAGGACAAAAACCAGTCAGCTGATAGTAGGAGAATATGATGCTGGTCACCTCACAGTTGAGTCATTTGTTGTGGATGCCCCATCCACCCATTGTTGTGGATGCCCCATCCCTGGAAGTGTCCAAGGCCAGGCTGGATGAGGCTTGGAGCAACCTGGTCTAGTGCAAGGTGTCCCTGCCCATGACAGGGGGGTTGGAACTGGATGGGCTTTAAGGTCCCTTCCAACCCAAACCATTCTATGATTCTATGATTTAATATGTCACGTCACTTCTCCCTAAATATGAGAATATGCGAGGCCAGGTTTGTAATTGCAGCAGAAGGGTAAGGAAGATTTGTCAGTGGCTAATAAGTGGGGTCTCTGTGGTGTTGTCTCCCATCTTGGCTCAGCAGAAGGATCTGTCAGCTGTGTACCAGTGTGGGGTAGGTTTGCCAGGGAGTGTTAGTGCCGGTGTTGCCTCGTTAGCGCTGCGCCATATTGTTTTGGGTTGTGGGATGAGGCCCAGCTGTTGATTTCACTGGGAGTTCTGTCTGCTTACTAACACAGGCTGGCTCAGTCAGCATAAGCCCGTGGTCCTCAGCCAGGCTGTGGGTCCGTGCAGCTGCTCTGCTGCTGGTGGACGGCAGAGGAGGTGTGTGGGGAACGCAGAGGAAAGGGGCTCCTACCCTTGCTTGCAGCACCTGACGCTTGAGGACGTTGCTGAGCTGAGGGTTGCACAACCTTGTTGGGTTTGAGAGCCTCAGATGGACTGTGGAGAGTTGTCTGATTGTTTATTGAACTCATTTATACTTTGGCCCCCACAACAAATTCCACATTTACCTCCAAAGGCAACAAATTCCACATTTAACTTGGCTTTGCATGCACAAAAGAGCTCTTGGAGTTGTTAGGAATCTTCTGTCTGATAAGGTCCCTGGATATCATCTAATATGTTTGTGGTGAAAAGGTACCAAGAATCACTCCCTGTTTACTCTTCTTCATACCGGCTGTGTTTATAGACCTTTTTCCCATTCCCTTTCTGACTTTTCTTCCAAGCAAAAGAATTCTGGTGTGTTTAATCTTTCCTCACGTGAGTTTGTCTGATACCTCACCCTTGCCCAAACCGTTTCAATCCGCCCTACCTGGGTCGGGTGCCGGTGGGTAGTTTCCTTGACTCTGACACCTCGCACTCCTGTAAGTGGAATACCAGCCTTCGGGTTTCTTTCTGTGCAGGCACTAGCAGTGACACCTCGTGGCAGTCCTCAAGCTCTCAGCAAAAAGCATTCGGATCTTGCAGACTGAAATGTTTTCCTGGTGTGCCTTGTGTGATGCTGTTGAGAGGAACCCTGCCAAGCGTATTCCATTAGTGTGTATTTAATTACATTAAGTTACATTAAGCTATTCGTCTCTCTCCTGACTCTGCAAACATTGATTTAGCTTGATGCCTCGGGGTTTTCAGTAAAGCAATATAGATGTTTTTCTCGGGTTTTAGTTAAGCTTCCCCTTGTTCTGTGCTGCTTGTCAGCGTTTTCTTTCCTGCAAAGGATGGATGGGAAATGTGCAAATGGCCAGAGAAGGTTGAAGCAAGGACAGTCTTTATTTTTGAATAAGTATTAAGTTTTTTGCCTTAATATATGGTGTTTGAGAATATGGCATAGCAAGTGATGTCCAGTCTGTCTATCTTTGCACCTTTTTATTGTAAGAGAGAATTACTCCGTTGCCATAGCAGCTGCCCTCTGATCCTGTTTCACACAGCTCAGATAAGGCCGTCTAATGCCGGTGATACTCAGATCTCAGAGTTGTACCTTACAGGTAACGTACATTTTCCCATATAGCGTCTTGTGCCACATCCATCATCTTAGGGTTTGGGGCCTTCTGGTCGCGTGCCAACCTACGTGCCTAGTAGCTGCCAGAATCACAGAGTCCCCGGGGGATAACCGTCTCTGTGGAGCAGAGCAAGAGCTCTGGAGGTGTTGGCTTTCAAATTGTCCCGCTGTACAGTCAGAACCTCAGATGATGGAGTTGTGTAACTTGTGATGCAATATTGTACTTTCTGCAAAGTATTTCTCATGTCAGGACGTTGAAATGTGTTTCTGAAAACAGTGGAGGAACTGGAGGCTGGTGCCTTGGCCACGTCTGTGCTGCTCATTGGTTCAATTTTCACGCTGTTGCTGCCTCAGCATTCCCCAGTATAAATAATGGCCTGGCATCAAAATGGTGAATGGAAGGGAAGCCATGAAATTCCACAGATTCCGAGTGGTGACTTATATTTTAACTTCTTAAGCATTACAAAGACTAGGCTCTTCAGATTTCCACCTGATGGATGTCTTCCTTCTCGGAGACTTTTATGTCACGCATACTGTTGTTGACACAAATCTGTGCTCAGTGGCATATCCGTGCAGCAGCTTGGGTAATCCTTGTTTCACCACTCGCATGCTTAGGGTTTGGCTGTGTTTGCTGTTCCTCTGTGGTCTGCTCAAAGTTTCTCCGTAGCCAAAAACCTGGTGTGAAGAAGGTGGAGTCTTTCTGGTACCCACAGGCAGGTGACTTGCTGTTACCTTCTTGATTCTTTTCTTTTTGGTGTTCTGGGAATGATGTGTGCATCTGATCCTGAAGCCCTTGTTTGGATAAAAGATTGCACCGGTCTTTAAATAGTCACAGGAACGCTTACTTTAAAGCCAACTAGTAAACAGTTGGCAGGTATGTTGGATATTACTGAGGGTTAAATACGCACAGAAGCATTTTAAGAATGCTTTTTACAGATGGAAAAAATTATTCAGACCAACTGTTTCATTGCTATGTTGGGAAGTTAGTGGTTCGGATAGTTCTTCTGAAGGCATGCCGCCAGAGCAGTTTAGCAGGAAGGGCTTCAGCTGCTCATCGTAAATCCCCGCATCCTGGTGTGGGTTGGCCCTGGCTGACTGCAGGGTAGTGTGGGCAGTCTCTCACGGGGGCTTGTCCTGGCCCTGGGTGGGTACGGTGAAGGGTCAGGGTGCTGTGGGCCTGACAGATTAGGGAGGTGATGGGGCCGTGTGCTCTAGATAAGAGCCTGGGGAAACGTGGTTCTGGCAACAGTTCGTTCTGGTGACTCCTGTTCATACTGCTGCTTTATGTATGCTTTCTGATGGACTCAGTTTTTTCTCTGTACTTAGCCTGGAGAGGTAAGTATGATTGAAGAGAGAGGTTACTTTTGCAGTGTTCACACGTCAGCAAAGGAGGGGAATTATTTGAAAGGGCGTCCGTGGTTCTTCCTCAAATTCCTGCTACTATTTGGCTCTTCTTGAGCAGTGAGATGAGGAGAGGCAGTTAGTTGGTGGGATTGTGGTCTTGGCACTCACTGAGGGTTAACAGTTGAAAAAGATAACGTGTCCTATGTCGTGTTGCGGCAAAAAGTGAGACTCAACAGCACTGGTGCTAGTGGCTGCCCTAAGAGCATTGTGTGCACGAGAACAGTTTCTCCCATATTTTTTTATAAGCTTTGTGTTTGTCACAGCTCTGTTGTGCATTTACAGTGACTGGTGGTTCACAGGAACTTGTCGAGCTGCAGTAAATGCATTCTCATGTTTTAGCCCTTTAGCTCCTGCCTCTGGACTGCTGCCCCTGACAGAATGTTGTTAACCTGTCTTTTTTACCTCCCTCTTCCAGTCTCTGCTTGTGACAGTCAGAACTGCTCATGTGATTTTACGGTGAGTAGCTTGTGTTCGGCGGGACGGCAGTTGAAGAAGGTAGTGCACGCAGCGTGTTGATTTACGCGGTGTACGTAATCAGCTTGCTGAGCTGCAGATGGCTGTTTGGAGAAGGGCAAAGGTGGTTAACTTCAACCTGTACTGTTTTTAAGCGTGAATTCTGCAATGCGTGGATACCTTCAGTGGGTGCAAATAGCTTGAGGATGGATTAAAATGGATCGGTGCTGCTGTATGAGTGTCGATATGTGCTACTTAATGTCATCCTGCTGGGTTTCTTTTAAGATCTTAATCTCTAGAAATTTTGCTTTGAACAAGTAGCGTGTGTGTATCTGTAATGCACGTGACTGTGCATATGTGGGACGTGACCTGTAGCACAGAACCTCTTTGTCCAGGTCACTACTGACATTTTAGGTCTGTCACCAAGCTGGGATGCCGCACCTGAGAAACACCTCGCGGGCTGAAAAATGTGGATCTGTGGTTACTGTAATCCCAGGATTGGCTTTCGGTGCACGCAAGAGTTTTTAGCAAGTGCTGCATCATCTCCATCAGCTGTTGGCATCCCAGTGTGGGCTAAGCACTGATTGCTTTTTTGCCTTTTTAAAACGTTGCTGTTTGAAACCAGTAACGTTAAAACAAGTCCCCCAGGAAAGCACAAAGCGTGGGTGCTGGGCTTAGGGAGGGCAAAGAATCCATATGGAGAAGGTGTTTGAAAAAAGGAGAAAATCGTTTGAATGCCAGAAATACTGTTTAATAAAAAAGATAGAATAACATGAATTTCCCTGCTCTTGCAGATACGTAATTCATCTCTGGGATCTCAACCATGAAGGAACGTGGGAGGGCAAAGGCACTTACGTCTACTACACGGATTTTGTCATGGAGCTAATGTTGCTTTCACTGGACTTGATGCATCACATTCATATGCTGGTATGAAATACATAGAATCACAGACTCACAGAGTGGTTTGGGTTGGAAGGGACCTTCAAGACCATCCAGTTCCAACCCCCCTGCCATGGGCAGGGACACCTTCCACTAGACCAGGTTGCTCCAAGCCTCATCCAGCCTGGCCTTGAGCACTTCAAGGGATGGGGCATCCACAGCTTCTCTGGGCAACCTGTTCCAGTGCCTCCCCACCCTCTCCGGGAAGAATTTCTTCCTGATATCCAATCTAAACCTCCCCACTTTCAATTTAAACCCATTACCCCTTGTCCTGTCACTACAGGCACTTGTAAGTCCTCATGTTAATCAAGTAGACTGACCTTAAAATAACAGCTGCTGGGTATATGTATTTCAGATATTTTCTTGCTTTGCTTATTTTATGAACCAAGTATTACAGAGATGTCCCTTAAATAAAGAGGAAAATGTTGTATGTGGGATTCTGGCATTCTTTCCTCCTGTGTAATTGGAGTCCTCACTAATAACTTGGTTATGGAGTATTAACTACTGTGTAATTATGTGTTTAATAGGTGTTTAATTAGCTTTGTTATTGAGCAATACCAGACTGAATTCTTTTCATTGGTAGCAGGGGACACTAAGCTGAACAGGACTGAACACAGTTTATCCTGGTTATAAATGCTGTGCTGCTTCAGTTGTGTCTGAGGACGTAACGAGCAGCAATACCTCTGAACATATGTGCTGAGTCTGAACGGTTCCAGCAGAAGCAAAATTCTTCGTCGCTGGTTCCTTGATTTAAGACCTGATGCAGTTTCTTGTGGCTGCCTCTTGGTTCCCATGGTGTTTGTTTCTAATCGCCATTCCCTCTTTTTCCAAAGCTGTTTGGCAACATCTGGTTGTCCATGGCGAGCCTGGTGATCTTTATGCAGCTGCGCTACCTGTTTCACGAGGTTCAGCGAAGAATTCGGCGGCACAAGAACTACCTGCGTGTGGTTGGAAACATGGAAGCGAGGTGAGCCTCTTAGTTGCCCTGGGATCTGGATGTGGATCTTGCAAAGAGGATCTTGAAGAAGTTGGTATTCTTCTACGTTCCTTTGATACACAGTGGCATGGTGTAGGTTGGAGAGGTGCAGTCTTGCAAATCCAGCGAAGTCTTGACCCTTGTAGAGTATGCTTTGGCCCATTTTATTTATTACTGGGGACACCAGTCATAAAGAAAACAATAAATAAAACAAAACCTTTCTGGTTTTAACAGATAGGTAGGTATGACTTTTATAACAGCAGTATTACTGCTGGCATATTATTGGCAAGAAGTGAACTCCCCTGTCCAGTATTTCTTCTCCTGTATTCTTTTGTGTACTACCCTGGTGGGGTGACAAGCTCTGTGGAGCTCTGCTTATTTCAGTTGTTAAATATTGGCTTTGGCTGTGATAGAAATAAATTATTTTAATGTCACTAGGCCGTACTATTCAGTTACTGCCTGAAATGAAGTAAAAGTATTAATTAAAACCTGCTCAGCTTGAAGTATGTATTTGTAAAACCTGAAGCCAACTCTAAACAGACTTAGTACTCGTAGTAGAGCTGAGAAGGCCTTGGAATTACTTTTGTCCATCTCCTGTACTGAAGCAATATGGAGAAACTGGGAGGCTTGCTGAAACATAGGATTGTGCCAGATACTACTGCATCTCTGACCCAATGTTTTTGTAACTCAGCTGTGTCCTTAATTCTGAGAGCAGCAGGGAGTTTTTCAGTACATGGCTGTACCATTTTCATTGCAGACTTTATTGGGTTTGACTAGCTCTGCTGTTGTCGTCCAGGTGGAGAAAACTGGCTTCTCTAGAAATTCCCAAGGTTTTTGTTGGGAAAAGTCATTTAATGGATCTAGTAGGAGGTTAAGAACTGCATAACGAAGTTCCTAGACAAAGTTCCTTTTCAGGAAGATGCAGCTGCTAAACCCCTTTAAACTGCTCACAAAGCTGTTTGAGTTGCAGGTATCTCAGACTTGTCTGAGCTATCTGATGTGTCTTCCTAGTTCTGTTCTGGAAGGATCACATTCTAGCTTCCGGCTGAAGCTAGCAGTGGCAGTGAGCTCCCTGTGTTTGTGTAGTTGTTTTTCAGGTATATGCCACACCAGCAGTACTGTGAAATGTTGTTATACCGCTCCTCTCTGTACTGTCTGTGTTTGGGCACGGTGTCGTCGCTGCTTGCATGGTTCACTAGACTTGAAGAAAAGAAAAAAAAGTCAAAGAGAAATGGGGGTTGGCAAAATCCAAGGTCAAAATTAGACCATAAATGCTTATGATCCCAAGAAGACACTGTAATGGGTACAGCTATTAAAATTCATTTAGAAAAATGACATAAGCCGAATCCATACAGGTTATAATTTGAGGTTCTTAACCTAATGATCATACTTCTCAGAAGATACCAAGTCAAAGCTTTTTGAACCTAGGATGGATGCAGAGATGTGCAAAAACCCCCATGCCTGTAGGAAGGCACGGGAGGGATGGGGGTGGTGTCTTCCTTTGGAGCGTGAGTTCAAGTTAGGGAAAAAATAGCAAACCTCCTGACACACCTCTCCCAAGGAAAAGTGAACATGAAGGAGAACGTTTTCTCAGTGCGGGATTCTCTAGGCAGGAAGCCACACTGAGCTGCTGTAATCATTACATCTGCCTCTTCCTTTTTCTTCTCTATAGGTTTGCAGTTGCAACGCCAGAGGAGCTCGCAGTCAATAATGATGACTGTGCCATTTGCTGGGACTCCATGCAGTCCGCACGGAAACTCCCGTGCGGCCACCTCTTCCACAAGTACGTTTCTGGGGCTGGAGAGGGAGCACCTGACTATGGAGAGGAAGGGATATATGGGCATGTCTGAAAGTTACAGCAGGATGGGCAGAGGTTTGATTACTGCCTGGGTCATCTTGGTCTGCCTGTAATAATTGAGCACAAGTCATGTTCACTTTAGTAATTTCTAGGTTTGAGTTGTTTTGCCTGTTACGTTCTTCTTTCTCCCCAAACGAAGAGCATGCATCCTGCCAACTAACGGGTAGATAGCGTTGGGTTATGGTATCTCAGCTGCGAGTCTGTACCCTGCCCTGCTCTGTGAGGGCTTGGCAAAGCACACTCTTTTCCCCCTCCCTTTACCCTATGGATCACCTCTTCCGTGAGGGCATGTTGGTTTTCAGGTGAGGAAATAAAATTGGAGTCAGATCCTTGAGTACCTTTCAGGTATCAGCTTTAAAGAGAAGATGGGGAGTATTTTTGTACTGTTCACCCTTGCATGGTGGTGAGCCCCCCCGGGCAGGTCTGATTGTGTGATTTCAGTGGGGGGATGAGTCCATTGGGGCTGTGGGAGAGGTTAACCCAATGAGCTGATGAGGTCCCTCAGCAGCTGGTAGTTGGAACTGGGAGGCTCTTGGCCAAAGGATCTCTCTCTACTCTTCCTTAGACACGCAGGAGTGACTAGCAGCAGGTGCTTGTGGGGACAGTGTGCTGAGCTAGATACGCCTTTTCTTAGACCTTTTGTAGCAGTGCTTGTGCTTAAAAATGAAAGGAGATACGGGGATTGAATCTGGGGTTTCTGAACTGCCATGTGATTGCTCGCATGGTCAGTTAAATTGTCCCTGTGGTGTCACATGAGCAAGCTACTTTCTGCAAACAGCTTTTTCTGGTACCTGTGAAACTGGAGGTTAGACTCTGCGTGCTAATTTGTTGTCATTTGTGACGAACCTTGCCATAAATATTTAGCTGTGTTCCAACAAGTCTCTAATGAGATAATGTGCCTCTGTAGCAGAAACTCCTCTACCAATGCTACTGAATCGTATGAATATTTAACCACCTACTGAGCACTTGAGAAGCCCGGGGTCTTCTCTTCAGGAAGTTGTTTTCTCTGTACCTGAAAGGAGCCTTCAGTATTTTTTTGTGAAGCCAAGTTACACTTAACCTCCTTGGTGCATTTAGGGAGGGAGCATGTTAACAGTGGGTGACTTAGGCTTGCACATAAAGCCAGATGTAATTAATAACCCTGTTTACAACCTAAGAAAGGTTTCTCTCCTCATAAAAGCCTGGTGATTTTGCCAACATGCTAAACATTGTGTCCCTTCTCAGTTATGTGAGACTTTTTTCATAGCCATTAATTTGGAGTAGAAGAGGAGATGGCAGGCACGAGTCGTGTTGCTGAGGTCAGCTCTGTGCCTGAATATTAGGGAAGTTTAATGAGAGTGGGTGTCTGTTGAAACTTTCTCCTTTATCTTTTATTAAGCAGTCCATTTCAAAAGAGCTGTTGCTCTGAAATGTTGCCAACCTTGACCTGTTGTTAGTTGTCCTTCTACTGAGGTGCTGTGGGTGACAGCCCCTCAGCCCGTGGGTATATGCAGGGCTGGCTTGCTGCGAGGCTCGAGGGCTCAGGGCTGATGCAGGCTGAAAGGGGCTCTGCCCGTTCCGGCGTTGCAGTGGTTGTGCTGTTGAGGAGCAGCAGCATGGTGGTGGCTTGTGTCACCCCGGGTGTTTCACAAGTGGATGCCCCATCCCTGGATGTCTTCAAGGCCAGGCTGGATGAGGCTTTTTTTTTGATGGTGCCCCGCCCCATGGCAGGGGGGTTGGAACTGGATGGTCTTTAAGGTCCCTTCCAACCCAAACCGTTCTATGATTCTATGATTCTATAAGTGATCTTGTGAGCACAGCTGTAGCGGAGGTTTGAGTTTGCCGTGTGCGGGGTGGGTTTGCTGCAGCAGTGGGGGGTAAGTTGGAGAGCATTGGCAGTGCTAGTGTGCTGGCTGTGCTGATGAGCAGGGGGGTTGGAAGGTGGTAGGTTTGTGTTGTAGAGCTTCGGCTGTTCCTGGGCAACCCATCGCTGTAATTTCTGAACACTGCATATCCATCCTCGTAAATAGGATGGAAAACACTTGGGCAATGTGTCTGTACACTAGAGCTTCAGGAATTGTGCAGAGTGCTTGTATCCTTGACTTTGCTGTAATCCTCAGTCAGGGCTCTTTCCCATCCTCGTAAATAGGATGGAAAACTCTTGGGCAATGTGTCTGTACGCTAGAACTTCAGGAATTGTGCAAAGTGCTTATATCCGTGACTTTGCGCTAATCCTGCAATCAGGGCTTTTTACTTGCTCTGTCAGCCCACACCTGTGATCTGTCTCTTTAATCCATTTGCAAATACGCGATTTGGGAAACAGGTTCATTTGATTTTTTGTATTCCTCTACCTTTTTAAAGTGTTTTGAGAGCTTCTGCTGGGGAAAAAACCCACCCTGCAAGTGTGAAGTACGTGTTGTAGTATTGAGACGTGTTTGGTTCTGTGAAATTCAGTTCTTCCAGTCTGAAAATCAGGTTTAGCACACTAAGAAATACCACAGCTGGGTCATATCAGTCTGAATCAAAAAGTAGGCACAGCTCTGAGTGTTTAAACATGCATTTCCAGCACTTTCTGCAGGATGGCAAATGTTCAGCACTGAGTAAACATTGTAATGGCACAGCAGTGGTTCGTGTTCATAAATCTGTCTGGAGTTCTGAGGGGTGCTCATTTTGCTGGTGATTTGGGGATTGATAATTTTGAAAAGATACTGGAAAAACTTTGGCAGTGCCATTGCCACCTCACACTGGCAGAACCTCTATGAATATGTGTCAGTTTATTTTAAATATTTGTCCAGTTGGGGTTTTTTTGTCCCTTCTGAGTTGGGGATGGTGAGAGAGGAGAAACTTTGTTTCTCCTTCCAGGCAAAACTTGCTTGTTTTGAGCTAAAGGGACAACAAACTTGGAGAGTGTTTAAAGTTTGTGATAAATCAGCGTGTTTGTTTGTACACTTGAGTGTTTTCAGCTGAAAGAAATAAGAAACCTGTGCCAGAGCCACCGGAAGCTCATCAGGCCAACCTCACGAGTTGTCTCTGCGCGGTTCACGCGTACGCTACTGCTGCCTGATGTACTCGTGATGCTGGTGTCTTGGGAAAAACCCTGCAAGCTCACCAAAACTTGACTGTTTTCCTGTCAGCTCATGCCTGCGGTCCTGGCTGGAACAAGATACATCTTGCCCCACCTGCAGAATGTCCCTGAATATCACTGACAGCCATCACGCGAGAGAGGATCACCAGAGGGAAAATCTGGATGAGAACCTGGTCCCCGTGGCAGTCGCGGAGGGCAGACCCCGCTTGAACCAGCACAATCACTTCTTCCACTTTGACGGTGAGCTAAGCAGATTTGATGTTTGATGCCGTTGCCTGATAGATGAAGGAACAGCCTTCTGTAGGAGGGAATTCTGTCCGTGTTTCAGCTGATGTTTGAACCGTGCCTCTGCTTGGGTTTGTCAGATGCGTGTTTTTCTTACAGTCCTCTCGCAGGGGTCAGTGTCTCTGAGGTTGTCCGGAGCTACCGAGATTTCTTGAAAGTTTTGGTCCAAGTGCTCCCTTTTTTTTGGTTTGCTGTGGGTAGCAGCTGTAATACTGGCATTGTGTGCCATGTTGAGCAGCAGAGTGGGAAATGCACGTGGCTGGTTAATCAGTGGCCGTCAAAGAGGAAAAAACCCTCTCTGGGGCAGTCTGGGAGTTGATCTTTCCCCTCTCCCCTAGCTAACCTGAGGTTGTCAGAAGCCCGTTTGGTGCTCACGTTACAAGAAACGTGCAGTGCTTAGTGAGGTGCAGTGCTTAGTGAGGTGCAGGGGTCTGCAGAA
>NW_010255803.1:1804-11699 GCF_000690775.1 Eurypyga helias | reverse complement strand
GCAGGAATCGTGTGTCTGGAACAGTTCTACACATGTTTTTTTTCAGTGGTGTGTAAGAAGTACTCACGAAGCCCGTGCTGAGTTCTGTGTGTGCAGACAAACTTGTTCTGAAGGAGACAATCTCTGTTCCTTATCTTCCAGAGTTTTTTGGAGTTCTAGTGTCTGTGTGTGCTTGTCTTCCACATTTTCCCAGGTTTTTGATGGCAGTCTTCTTGTTTCTCAGCAGGTTTCACTAGTGCTGACTCTCAGCTTTGGGCTCTGTCCTTGTGGAGCTCCCATCCTGTAGCTGAGATGCTGCAAACTTCCACAGTGACCTGTTCTTCATCTGTTGGTTTTGCAGTCTTTGGAGATAGCGGGAGGAGAATAACGGCCAGGGAAGGGTCAGGCATTTCTACACTGAGACTGGCTGATAGCCTCTTGAGCAACCCTTGGCTCCCACCTTTGGGGTGTGTCAGGTCCCTGAAGGACATGCGTACGTGGGCTGTCACTGGTTTTTGATAGCTGTCCTCCCCAGTGCTCCCTGTGACTTGGAGACCCACAAAATGACTGTGGAGGCAGGAGGAGGAGTGGCATAGAGCAAACCCTCTGTTTGTTTAAATGGAAATGCAGAAGCCAGCCATGTGCCCTGCTCTGAGCCTGAGCACACAGTTGCAGCAGTCGCTTTGTTGGGTTACTCTGTGTCCCTTCGTAGGAATATTCTCAGCGATGGCTGCCACGTGCAGCTGACCCATTTTGGGGCCAGATTCAGCCTGTTTAGCAGCTGGCCCATTTGGAGTAAAATTGCTGGAGTTACTCATGTATTCCAGAACTGATTTTGGCTGTGGATTATGTTAATTTCCCCTTTAATGGGAACATTAAAATGAGAAGACAAGGATGTGTTGTTTTCTTGCTCATCTTCTGGGCCTTCGATCATTAAGCCACAGTGACAATGTGTTTGAAGAGAATATTGGCAGTTACTGATTTATTCCAGCCACCTCCACGTTTTGGGAGACCTTAGGGATGGATTGCACTACAGAACTCCCCATATGCACCTCGTGGAAATAGGAAGACATGTTAAATACATGCAGAACTACTTTGTCTGCTGAGACCTCATATTCTTGCTTGACTTTCTTGGTGATTTCTTATTCCTAGGCTCTCGAATTGCCAGCTGGCTGCCCAGTTTTTCAGTGGAAGTGATGCATACTACAAACATCCTTGGTATCACGCAAGCCAGCAACTCCCAGCTCAATGCTATGGTAAGACTGCTTTAATAATTTGCACCTCAGCCTTCCTATCTATGTGTGAAGGGGAAAGAGGTACATACAGATGGAGAACATAAGGGGGAAGGATGTCAAAGTGGTGTTTAAGTGCTACAGGAAAGCTATTTTTTTGACCGAGAGACACTTTATTTCAGTGAAATTATGGCTGTGTGTTGGTTCAAATGTGCAAACATAAAAGAACAGGGCTGGAGGTAGGTGAGGGAGGGAGGAAAATTATGTGTATTTCCTGTGTAGATAGGCAGGGTTTTTCTCAGCTTGCTTAGTGCAACTTCTTCAGCCTTTTTCAGTACTTATCTTCACTCACAACTTGCAGTAGCAAAGGGGGGTGAGTCTGTGACCAGAGGGTTCAGCTGTTGGTCAAGTGGTAACCGATCAAACCTATTCTGTAGCTTCTCATATTTGTAGTGTTTACTTTTAATAGCATTAAGCTCCGAGGTAGCTGTTTCTGCTAGAGCGTTCTGTTGGGGTGGGGTGGGGCTCAGTCAGCTCTTGCCGATTCGTGATGATGATAGGAGTGTTGAGCCTGAAATCCCAGGTTTGTTGACTTCATACATAAACACTAACGTAGTACAAAAAGAGAAGGGTATGGCCTTCTGAAACACACTTGGTTCATTTAGTTTGCAGAGTGCTGTTTCCTCTGAGTTCTTAAAGCTACTGCATGTTGACTTCATACATAAACACTAACATAATACAAAAAGAGAAGGGTATGGCCTCCTGAAACACACTTGGTTCACTTAGTTTGCAGAGTGCTGTTTTCTTTGAGCTCTTAAAGCGTGCTGTAGCATGTTAGTGACTGCTCAGTGAGGTATCTCATGGAAGTGATGAAGTTGTCTGGATGTGAGATCTCTCCCATGGCCTTCACTACTGTTTAAGCATCAGCAAGATAAGCCGCAGTTTTTAGGGGGTTTGAGGTAGGGTGGGCAGGGCACAGGAAGGTGTTGGCAGATGGTTTGCTAGTTAAATATGCAGGAATTCTCTCTCTAAGGTCAGTTTAGTTTTTATTTCACTGGACTCAGTGACACAAATAGGCTTTTGTTGAGTAATTGTTTCTTAGCACTGTGTATTAAAAGTACAGCAGCAACGCCCACTTTAATGGAAAGGCCCGTGTTAGCAAATTATTAAAGTGCTACATATTTTTAAGAGAAAATAGGTGAAATTCTCCTTTGTGTTAGTGAATAAAAACCTGGGGAAGTACTGTGAGGGAAAGCCCAGAGGCTGAAATGCTGGATCAGATGTTTTGGTCCCAGGTTAGTACAATGGAGAGTTAGGTTTGCTGTAGTTGTTTGTGTTTGAACTCGCTGTCAGCAGGTGTGTAGTTTTGCTTTGCTCTCAAAATTCCTTCTGCCCTTCTTTTCTTCTTCTTGTTCGCATTGCCCCCCACCCCATAACTTTCAGTATTAGTTAAAGTAGGATTTGACTATTTAACGAAGTTGGATTCTCGAAGCATATTATTTGTCTGCCCTCTTACTTTTATCTGTTTAATCTGGGTATTATTTAAGTAACTTGGAATTCCATAATAACAGGTCCCTGACAACTCAGTTTAATTTACTTGAGCTTTCAGGCCCTATTCAAGTGGCAGGGTGGCTGGAGAGAGTAAGTTATTAAAACTTACTCCATTTGTCCTTACCAGCACTGTTTTGGAACCCATCTGGGACAAAGAAAATTATATTTTTTTCCCAGTGTTGATCTAACCTTCAGTCACTCATGTGAATTTTATATAGATCTTTATTAAAAAGGCTGTCATAAAAGAGGGTTGTGAAGCTTTTGAAGCCTTTGTGCTTCTACAAGCACTGTTCAGGAATCTAAATTTTCAGGACCATGTGGTGTCTCCATAGGAGTTGCAGTTTTGCTGCTGGCTTCAGTGGGGTCAAAATATTGCCGTGGAATTCAGTGCTGGCAAGGGATTTCTTTCTCTTGCTTTTCTTTCTGTGTGTGGGACATCATATCCTAAAACGGCATCTCTGAGCTGTTCATCTGCTTTTTAGCTCTTCCTGTTGAGATGCTCGCCAGCTAACTTCTATTTACTGCTGATACTGACTGTATAAACCTTGTTTTCTCCAGGCCCATCAGATTCAGGAGATGTTCCCTCAGGTTCCATATCATTTAGTTCTACAGGATCTGCAGCTGACTCGCTCCGTAGAGATCACCACCGACAACATCCTGGAAGGGCGCATCCAGGTGCCTTTCCCCACACAGGTAAGTCGTGCGACCGTGCGCCGAGAACGGCTTGCTTGCTTTCTTACCACAGAACCGAGCCTGTTGATACTGAGTGAGGGGTGTGAGGTAAGTGGAAGCAGAGGTGAATCCAGCTTAGCTTAATGCAAGATGATTCTTCAGATCCTACCCGTAGGAAGATGTTGCAGTCAGAAGCACCAAACCAGTTTGGGCAGTCTAGTGGATGTTGCGTTGCAGCATCTGACTCGATTGGAACGTCTCTCGGTGGCCCCTGAGGCATATGCCTCTGTTCCTTGCTGTGGCCCTTGGAAGAAAGACTTGGAGTGTGTTAGGGTGGGTCGCAGGCGTGCTTTAGCATCGCCCGTTCGCAGTGCAGCACACTGTCTTGGTGAGTCTGTCGCCCGTGGCCTGTAGCTTGTCCCTGGTTAATGTCATCGGGGACGCATGAAACGCTTGCCTGTACAGTCTCAAACATGTTCTGTGGTGCCAAATCTAGTGAAAAAACCTCAGGATTTGTTTTTTCTTTGTTTAGATGTCTGTAAATGCAGCATATTCAGTCATGTGCTAAAAATATATTGAAAATGTCCTAGCTAGGCTAGAGACAAATATTTGCTCAGTCAAAGCAGCTCTTCTCGGTTGCTGTTGTGCAGAGCCTTTAGAACATTTCCAGTTGATTTCTCTGCTGACAGATAATTGAATTGTACCACTTAGGAAGGTTTTCTGCAAAGAAAGCGGTCGGCAGAATGATGCCTTGTTCTTAATTAGCAATAGCAGATTTCAGTAAAGCAGTCTGGGGACCATGTTTCTGTTAATAAGAATATCAAATCCGGGTTCTGTGCACGTCAGAGGGCACTGTTACCTGGAGTCTGCGTGTGGGGCAGCAGAGAGAATTCTCTTTCAACACGGCGCACTCAGCTTATTGCCAACTTCCCTGTTTCTAAGCGGGACGCAGCGCGTGACGGCGCAGAGGACAGGGTTTGAGTGCGGTCAAAGGGCTGGGTTTCGTTTGGCCGTTTCACACCCTGTGTTAAACCCGTGATGTTTGCATTGCAGCGTGCAGATGGCATTAGACCTGCACTGAACAGTTCTGTGGAACGGCACGGCGCTGATCAGGAGGATATGGAAACTGTCACCCAGGTAATTTGGCATAAAGCACCACTAGAAGCTGCGTGGGCGGATCGGTGCGTTTGGGTCTGTACCAGGGCAACCCCTCCTCCCATTTCACACCAGAACTAACGCTGTCCGGCAACTGAAGTAGCACGTCAGCATGGAGCTCCGAAAACAGTTACCTGCGTGCTTTTCTTTTTCCTCCTTGGAGAAAGTGCTCTCAGGTGACACAAAGAACAGAGACGATGTCTCTGTTCATGCCTGGCCAGGCCCATGCCTATCTGTGGAGTCTGAAGGGCAGCATGCTCTGCTCTTCCCCTTCCTCTTCCCGTTCTCTACATCTCCAGACACCTCCCTTAAAATGAGCAGTATTTCTCTTCTGGCTGCAAGAATTCTTTTGTATTATGGAGGGAGCACTTGGAGACACGGGGAGCTTTGGTGTGGATGGAGGGGGATGCAGACAGGGCCAAGAGATAACAGACCCTTCACATATAAAGCACAGTACTGGGTTTTGCTGTTCTTCACTGAGGGCTTTATTAAGCAGCATGTACTACCTAAAATATGCCAGGAAGGAAAAAAATCAGCCTGCGAGTAGAATAAGGTTTCATTCCACTTCTGTAGTAGGAAAATAGTGAGGGTTTCTGTGTTACAAACCTCCCTTTCCACTGGCTGAGAGGGAGTTGGTGGTGTGCGACTTTCTGCCTCTGCAGCCTTTGATAACTGAAATAGCTGACCTGTTAACACCAGAAATTGGACTGTGGCAGTCCCCTCGTTAGCAGGTGGCAAGACAAGGAACTCTCATTTGGTTTCATACGGCAGTTGAGGCTGAAGAAGAGGTGGTGAGGATTGGTACCGGTGCTTGGTAAGAGCCGGGGGTAGGAGGTGCAGAACTGCAGGAATGAAAACCTTGGTCTGGGTCTAGCAACTGTTCAGGGTTAACTAGAAGGTCTTGGTGGCACTTCCCCTGTTCAGTGTGTAAAGCGTCTCTGTTTACAGATGGTATCTAGCTGTTTTCTGTAGCTCGGTGCTGGCTTCAGATCCCACTTGGACTGCTTGTGTTGCTGTTCATCTTCCTTCCTCCCTGCCCGCTGCTACCCGTGACCCTGTCCTTCCTTCTACAGAGCTTGAAAAACCTGGGAGTGGTGTTCCTACACCATGTCACTGAGCCCGTGCTCCCTAACAGTGTTGCCCTGCCGCTCTGACGTGCAGCTGAGCGCTCGGCTCACGTGATGGGTTTTAGCTGAAGTGAACAGCGCTTTGGATGGAGAGCGTGGTTTTGTTTTGTAGAGCAGCAGGGCGATAGCCTGCCGACACGTGTGCCGTTGTGAATTTCCCGCTGCCGGTGGCTGCGTGAGGGCATGAACGGGTGGTCTCTGCGCAGGCTTTCCTGGATGGATGTTTACTGTGCCAGGTGGGGTTCACGGGCAAAGGCTGAAGCGGGAGACTGCCACGCGCTGAAGGAAACTTGCTCCTGGGCAGCGTCGTGGAAGCTCCGGTTACTGCTGTCCTCCTCCTGCCTCGTGAATGATTTGTGCCTTTCGTGTTAGCTTAGGCTGGCCTCAGGCAAGCTCATCGCCCTCGTTACAGCCACAGGGATCTGCCTAGGAGTCACACTTGCTGACCTCCTCGAGCCTAGGGACGTCCTTCCTCCTCGAAAACTCCTTTGATCTTGCTCTCAGCTTTTAACTGAGTACCTGGCACATTGTAGATGTTCTTTTTCCTCTTGCCAGAAGAATATGTTGCTGTAGTCAGTCCAACTCTTGTCTGTGTGGGAAGGTCTAGCAGCAAACAAGCTACTTCAGCAGATTGCGCTTGATTCTTTAATAAGCTTTTTGAATGCAAGTGGGAAGGGACATAAACCATCATCATCTCCTCCGGGGAAGACTTGAATTTCCAAATAGTGGATGGATTAACTTCACACCTGATGACACAGCCCCCGAGAAAGACTGTGGCAGCTCTGGTTGCTTTGTGCTGCAGCCTTAGAGTCAGTTTTACAAGCTTTCTATCTCTTCCCTTTCTTTTTACCCACTGAGAATCTGTATGGATCTCCAGCGGCAAGCAGCAGACCCGCTGGAGCGCTGCGTGTTGGGAATAACATTTCTTAGGGGAGCTAACATGCTCAAATAAAAGCACCCTTCTTCGTGAGTAGCATAGGTTTTCCTCTGTGCCTTATGTTGTATATGACTTAGTTCTATCTACCATTCAAAGACATTAAAATAGAGATAATTTTCTGACCTTGCTGTTACTCCCTGTAAGAACAGATCCCACAGCAGCTGTAGCTACTTTCTGCACGCTTGTATTTTCACATGCTAAACTGGATTTGAAGGTTATCCTTTAAATTTTTGTGTGTGTGTGTGTTTGTTCACCTGTTGCTGTAACCCTGGCTGGAGATTGGGCCGGACTGCTCAGACCTAACTGGTAGGCTGTCCTTACAAAGCTGAAGCTTGCCTGGTGCAGCTCTTCCCCTTCTGCTGCCTTGGGAATTCAGTTTATTGTCATCCCTTAAGCTCTTGGTGACTCTTGTTTAGAGACACTCCTGAGGCATCCTGTGGCTTCTGTGAGACACCCTTTCTCTTGGAGCCTGAAGGAGGAGTGTTTTCTGTTGTGGCCGGGTTTCTGCATCTGAGATCTGCTGCCATGCTGAGGCATAGCCTTTAGTGCAATTGCTTTTGATATTTTTGTCTCTAAAACCTCCTCAGTAACCACGTTTGTGTTCCCGTAGAACAGGCTCTGGGTATGGATTTTTGCATCTTTGTAACATTCCAAAGCCAAAACCGCTTAGGTGAGTTAGCTTACACCTGCTATGAATGGCCCAGGGGAGAAAAAGGCGTCCTGTCTGAGCATCTGCCATGAGGAGTGCGTCCTCGCTGCTTTTCCCAGCAGAGCTTCCCTTTCCTGTGTCCCCCGGCGTGGCAATAGGAAGCCGCGGTCAGGTTGCTCCATTCCTGTTCCTCTGGCTCTGCTGGGGTCGTCAGGAAATCAGTGAGATCGTTCTCTGGAGCTCTCGCTTCCTCCTGTGGGATGTTGCTTCGAGGCAGCCCGACCGTACGCCATCGCGTTATCCCGCCTGCCTGTGGGGAGCCCTTCCCAGTGCGCTGGAATTCACGCGTTCTGCCGACGCAGGCTGGAGAGGTGCTTGTGCTGGAGGCTGCGGGCTTCGGGCTGCTCTGGCCGGGCCCTGGCGACCCTGCCTGGATCACCTGGTCGATGGGAAGCGCCATGTCTCTCGGTGTTGGCTCTCCGAAGGTGCTGCGTCAGGGAGATGGCGTTACCACTGCGTCTCTAGGGCTTTGGGATGACTCAACTCGTTTGGCACATCAGCCTCTGGAAGCTGCGCGTCGCACGCTGTCACGCTGCTGAGCCCACGCTCTTGGGACTTGAGCGCGGTCCCGCTGCCAAGGCTCCTGCCCCCCGGGTATACTGAAGGCCCCAAACCAGGACTAGATTTGGCTAATACCTCTCTGATGCATCCTGCTTGTTCGAGTAATCCTCTGGGATACCAAATGATAGCTGAATCCTTAAGCCCTTCGTTGAGGTGATTTGTTTCTTGACGCTACCACGCTTAGTAACATCTTGCTCTTCCATCACAGAGTGGATCTGATGGTGTATGACAGGATGGGATCAGGAATGACGTCATTCGTCAGCAACGTCATTCACCGGCTCGGTTTTCTCAGTAGTGCTCTCGGCCAGCTGTCAAGGCTGAGGAGGTTCTGGCGCGGGGCTGCCAGCTACTATTGACACGCCGTGCTTGGGCCGGTCGCCAGCCTTGCTCCGGCAGTTCGGGTGCTGTGGAACCCGGTGAACCGCAGCCTCGTAAATTCATGGAATCAGAGTCATAGAACCACAGAACGGTTTGGGTTGGAAGGGACCTTAAAGACCATCCAGTTCCAACCCCCCTGCCATGGGCAGGGACACCTTCCACTAGAGCAGGTTGCTCCAAGCCTCATCCAGCCTGGCCTTGGACACTCCCAGGGATGGGGCATCCACAGCTTCTCTGGGCAACCTGTCCCAGTGCCTCACCACCCACTCCGGGAAGATCTTCTTCCTGATATCTAATCTAAACCTCCCCACTTTCAACTTAAACCCGTTACCCCTTGTCCTGTCACTACAGGCCCGTGTAAAAAGCCCCCCCCAGCTTCCTTGTAGCCCCTTCAGGCACTGGAAGGTGCTATAAGGTCTCCCCGGAGCCTTCTCTTCTCCAGGCTGAACCCCCCCAACTCTCCCAGCCTGTCCCCGTGGCAGAGGAGCTCCAGCCCTCGGAGCATCTTCGTGGCCTCCGCTGGACCCGGGCCCTTCTCAAGCACACATCTGTCCTCTTCGCAATCACATTTGCTGTTCTTCCCTTAGTATGTGGATTTCTGCCTTTCCAACTCTTCACTGTTGCGCTGCTTGTCAAGTCGGCTGCAGAATCTCTTTCAAATGCCCCGTTTTCACAGAGCATTAATTATGAGTAATTAATGTTTGCCTTTGAGATTACTTTCAAACGTGGCGTGAAAGATACAGCGTTCTAGAGGACAGGCTCTTTGAACACGTGTTGAAATAGCTTTGTTCTGTCTTTTGGCTGAGGTTTTCAAAGGAGCCCAAGGGAGTGGGGTACAGCAGGTGAGAGTCTAGTTTCTTCTGGTGCCTCAGAAGGTGACAGTTCTTTGTAGCTCGTTGATTCGGTGCAAAGAAGCCTTGTTAGCAAATTTTGCTGAGACTTAACGACATTTTTTTCCTTTTCTCTTAGACTGAGAGAGTGCCACTTGAACTCAACTCAAGACTGGAAGAAATGGTGGAATTCAACGAAATGGAAGCCGAGCCTAGTGGAGCCGAAGATTTTGAGGCCAGGGGAAGTCGCTTTTCCAAGTCAGCTGATGAAAGGCAGCGTATGTTGGTTCAGCGGAAGGAGGACTTGTTGCAGCAAGCCCGAAAGTACGTTCCTTGCTAAAGCTCCAGGCTGGTCGCTCGGTTATAGTCCTCCAGAATGGGTTTCCAGTGGATTATGGCTTCTGAGAGCCCGAGTTGGTGTAGAAAGTAGTAGTAGGGATGAACACATCTGCCACAGCAGGCTCAGGATGCCCTTCAGGCCAACCATCGCGTTTAAACCCAACACTGAAATCGCGTCGTGTGTCCCAGGGTGCACACATCTTCCCGAGTGATCGATCCAGAGCTCTTGGAAATCAGAGGATGATTTCTCCCCCTTGAGTCTGAGCCTGTAGTAAGCGAAGGTCGAGTCCTCGAGTAATCCTTAGCCTGTCTCCCGGCGTGGGTGTGAGCCCACGCGGCCTGTGCTGCGGTTTCCAAACACGCAGCGGCTGTCGTAGCACAGAGCGGCGGGGGTTGAGGGCTGACTCACTGGAGCACACTGGAGG
>NW_010255803.1:1384-1746 GCF_000690775.1 Eurypyga helias | reverse complement strand
GCCCAACTAGTACTAGGTGCTACAGGTGGAATTTAACTTTTCCGCGTGCCTTCCGGTCACGGTGGTGAACTTCACGAGCATCCCGCTGCTGATTAAAAAGAGAAGGAAAAGCACTTTAGTGGTGCTGGGAAGGCTTTTTAGCATTTGTAACAAATGTTGTCCCTGCCCTTGTGTCGCAGGGAGGCTGCCAAGGGAGTCTGCAGAAACTGCGCTGAGTTGGGTGTCCGTTGGTGTGACCGGGCTGCCTGCCTGTGGGTTTTCTCCCCCGCTGAAACGCCTTCCCATAAATAGTGGGGGCTGTGACACCACCTAAGAATTTGTCTCCTTGAATGATTTTCCTTCATGTTTGAAAAACGTCGGTT
>NW_010255803.1:0-526 GCF_000690775.1 Eurypyga helias | reverse complement strand
AACCCTCCCTTCCTGCGTGCGCCCGTGGCGTCTTTTCCAGAGGCAGAAGGCGGTGGGCTCCGCTCACCCATCTTTCCCTTTTTCCTCTTGCAGGCGCTATTTAAACAAAACCTCGGACGAGGAGCTGAGCGCAGAGGACCCCCCCTCCCCCGGGGGGGGCCCCCGCCGATCCCGTCCCCCTGCGTCGCAGGACGCTCGCCGCCGCCGCCGAACGGAGGCTTCAGATGCAGCAGAACTCGTAGCGCTCGTTGCCCCTCCTTCCTCCTCCGCGTGAGCAATGTTGAATAAACCGATTAAACACACACACTTTTTTTTCGTTGCCTCCCGCGGCGGGAGAGCTGCTCGCCAGAGCCCAGCTGGCGGTGCTGCCGAGCGCGCCGGCTGCCTCTGCGCTGTATAAAGCATGTGGTCTAACAGTGTTTGGACAGCTGACAAATTAACCTCTTTTTGTAATGTTTTCTATGTGACGTTGATCCCCTCCGGAAAGAAAAGGCGATTCCTGAGCCGCGGGCGTGATTCCTGCAGC
>NW_010255802.1:0-2188 GCF_000690775.1 Eurypyga helias | reverse complement strand
TTTCCCTTCTCAGACATGTTATCTCTGAGTCCCTACCTCCACCGCTGATGGGTTCAGCCTTGCCCAGTGGCAGGGCCGGCTTTGGGGCTGCTGGCAATTGGGGCCACCTCCAGCAGCTGCCCACAGAAGCCACCCTTGTAGCCCCCCACTACCAAAACCTTCCCATGCAAACCCAATACTCTCAGCAACCTGATGGCCAGGGCCAGCCTGGAGCCCCAGTCAGGTCATCCCCTTTGCTAGAATGGTTGTCCCTGCATCCCACCCCAGGATGCTCCGGAGGAGTCACTCCGGTTTCTTTCCCTTATTCAGTGTCACTAGACACTGCTGTCCCAGGAGACTGAAGAGAGAGCGCTGTTCCCTGTGCTGGCGAAATGAAAGTCACCACTTCCCACACCTATAGGGACGGCTGTGAACCATTGCTTGAGCCCACCGACCACAACACCCAGGGTCAAGCACGGCAGCTACCAGCAACCTCTGCTGACTGCACTGGGCTGGTGCAAAGCTCAGTCCTCTCCTTTATCGAGTTTGCAGCACCTTCTCCCCAGCAATAAATCAGTGTGGCTAATAACTTGCCTTGGGAGGGGGGCTGTCTCCCATTTTTTGCAGTAAAAGACCAGGGGGTCTCTACTACATCAGAGACCGATACATTTCCTATCCCAATGGGAAGAGAGGGTCATCCCATTAAATCATCTCTTCTGGGGACATAGAATCATAGAATGGTTTGGGTTGGAAGGGACCTTAAAGATCACCCAGATCCAACCCCCCCTGCCATGGGCAGGGACACCTTCCACTAGACCAGGTTGCTCAAAGCCACATCCAGCCTGGCCTTGGACACTTCCAGGGATGGGGCATCCACAGCTTCTCTGGGCAACCTGTCCCAGTGACTCACCAACCTCTCCGGGAAGAACTTCTTCCTGATATCTAATCTAAACCTCCCCACTTTCAATTTAAACCCGTTACCCCTTGTCCTGTCCCTACAGGCCCTTGTAAAAAGTCCCCCCCAGCTTCCTTGTAGCCCCTTCAGGTACTGGAAGGCTGCAATGACGTCTGCTCGGAGCCTTCTCTTCTCCAGGCTGAACAAGCCCAACTCTCGCAGCCTTTCATCATAGCAGAGGGGCTCCAGCCCGCTGAGCATCTTCGTGGCCTCCTCTGGACTCGCTCCAAGTGGTCAATATCCTTCTGATGTTGAGGGCTCCACAGCTGGACGCAGCACTCCAGGTGGGGTCTCACCAGAGCAGAGCACAGGGGCAGAATCCCCTCCCTCGCCCTGCTGGCCACACTTCTCTGGATACAGCCCAGGATACGGTTGGCTTTCTGGGCTGCCAGCGCACACGGCCGGCTCATGTCCAGCTTTTCATCTACCAGTGCAAAAGAGACAATTTACCCAGGGGTAAGTTCAACCCTAGCAAGATCTGTTCTGGTGCATTTATTTATATCCACTCCTGGATGACGGCAAGATTAAAGGTTCATCCCTGCACTCCTGCTGCAGCCAGTAAGAGCCGTGTTCTAATCATTCAGTGTGAAACAAGTACTCATAAAAGCAGCAAAATGCAACTGGCAGCATGAGCTGTTGTCTTCAAGCAGGGACTAGATCGGGGGTCAGGCTTGAGTCATGCCATAATTTCTATGTGTCTCCTGCAGACACCTCCACCGCTATGCCCAGCGGTACCAAACACCTCCAGATCTTTATGGCATTAATGGGAACTGCCGTTGCCAGCTGGAACTGCCCTGCACGGGACATCCTGGAGGAGTGGATTGTCTGCTCAGAAACGTTTCAAGCCTCATGGGCTTCTGCTCCCCTCCCAGCAAAGTGGGGTAAGAGCTCTGCCAGGCGGAGAGCTTCTTATACCCTTCTGCAAGATCCTTCAATTACAGAAGGCTAAATGTTATTTAATTTGCGACTGTGTGTTGAATAAGACTCTATTAAATTCTGCCTCTCGTGAATTTGTGATGGCGAATTCTCACCTGTGATGCCGGATGAATCCTGGCTGTACCATGCGTGACTCAGACACTTAAACTGCCCTATTAGTGACGGTTTTAATAAATGTTCTATCTTTATACGGCAGTTTCCTGCCGTGTGACACGCTTGGCACGATGTCAACCCAAACCCTGGTCCCACGGTCATCCCGTGCTGAGGCCAAAGGCGCTGCCGAGCATCCCTGCGGGTGACGCGCCGCGGGCTGTTCCC
>NW_010255801.1:70992-146805 GCF_000690775.1 Eurypyga helias | reverse complement strand
GGAAGAAGCACGCGGGGTGCCAGGAGAACCTCCTGCCGGGACCTCCCCAGCCTCCGGGCATCCTGCCACCCCCGCAGCCTCGTGGCTGGCGACAACTTTCAGCGCAGGTGGAGCCAACAGGAGGCTTTAAAGAGCTGAGGACAGACGTTTCCTCTGTGTTGGTGGGTGGGGGTTGGGTTGTTTTGTTTTGTTTTGTTTTCTTACTTTGGCATTTGCAGGCGCTGTTGTTGTACACTTCCTGTGCAAAAGCCTGCCTCCACCGCAATCACAGCAAAACACCCGTCCACTCCGGTTTCCGCCCCCCCCCTACTGAACCACCACGTTAGCAATGTGATTACAGCATCCACCACATTTAAACCCATAAATCCCATTAAGCACCGAAGTAACCGTACGCATGCAAGTCTCCTGAATCATGCAGCTCAAATTTCCACAACAATTGAGGATATTAAACCCTACCTCAGTACCCCAGCAATCTCATATCCTGCCGAAGTCTCTCAGATGTCATGCCGCGCTGAAGGGCTCTTACTGATAAAGTGGTGTTCCTGGCCTGCGAGCTCTGGCTCAAAGCAGGGCGCACCGAAGGGAGTTGAAGGTTTTTGGAAGTGACGGTAACGAAACCCTGCAGCTGCCGTGTGTTGAGGGCGCGTGGTAACTGGTGAATGTCACTGCTGTAATGGCGAGGCTTAAATTTCAGCTCACTTGGTGTAATTTTATGTCTTCGCTTTGCAGCTGATGCTTCCCTGAGAATGGGCAGAAGATGGTGTTTTCCTGTGTGAAATAAGAGGGGAAGGGACGCAGATTAAAAACCAGCAACCTTGCCAAGACATTTTTAGACTTGTGAAATGTATTCTGCTATCACTTTACCACTGAGCTTCAAAGAAAAATATCTACAGAGCAAGCGGAAAATCTCCTCGGGAACATGATTGACAAGGGCGTTTTGGTAACGGTTCCAGCTCAGGAACATTACCGTTTACAAAGGATCTCCCACCTGGGTCCAACCATCACCTACAAGAGGCGCTCCCAGCACCCTGCCAGACCTCATTCTGTGTGCAGGAGGAGGCATAACTGTCTGGCTCATGTCCTGTGGCCCCATGTACCAGTCTGAAATCCCTCGTGCATCACCAGTGGGTACATATTTGAGAAGGCTGACTTTCAGCAGCGGCACAATGCACTTTCTCAGAAGTGCAGCAGTGGTGTTTAGATAGATCCTGGCTTTGACGTAAGAGAACGGTGGCTGGACCTTGATTGCAAACAGAGCTCCTGTGCCTCTTTAGATAGGACAGCTCAGCTGCTCGCTGGAGCCTGGGAAGTCCTTGCTGGCACAATGTGAGCAACTTCATGCTAAAATGTTTTACCTCCCCACAGAGCTAGCACCCATGTGTGCTGCTCTTCTTGCCCTCACAGATGTGCAGGTAGCACCAGCACTTACAAGGGCACCTGAGGGCTCGTTGCACTGTTTCTCTCTAGTGTTGCTGAAGACTGTTTCTTACAGTAGGAAAATAAGTTTGGTATTCCCTTCCTCTCCTCCATGTTTCTTCACTCCTGGACTTTCTTTCCAACAACTATTTCTTCAGCCAAGCAGAGGGGAATTTTACGGCTTTTTCCTGTATTCTGTCCAGAGGCACAACTATTTTTTTCTTCCTATTTTCCTGCTATAAAATGGCATTTCTTCAGTGACTGTGGGCTACTGGAGATATTTCTCAAACATAAAGCTTGATTTAAGATTTCAGCTAGCCCTGGCAACAGCTTCAGTTTGATTGCTGGGCCATGCAAGCTCTCATGTCACCCCTGAGGCTGTATTAAGGCTGCTGAGGACTGCTCCATGGCTGCATCCCCATCATGGGACGGCTCTGGACACCCAACCACTGCAGTGCAGGGATGCGTAAAGAAAGATGCAATCTCTAACCTTTCTCCTCCATCAGACAGTGTTACCTAGCGTGGCTTAAAAATACGCTTTGGGGATCTGTATGTAGACAGAAACAGGCAGAGCTAAACTGATATGTGATGGATACTTACTGCCTTGTAAATCTGGGGTTCTAGAGATGGAAAACATAGCAGGAATATCCTGGAGCTGGGCAAGGAGGGAGGGGGGAAGAGACATTTCTTTCTCTTTTGCTTTCTCCTTTATGTATTATTTGAAGGAAAGTGAGTTTTATTGTCTGTCAGCCTTTGGACTCAATAATTTCCAGGCAGTTGAATTAATTTTGTTCTTGTCTCCATCTCCTTCTCTTTCTGTACCAAAGTTCTTCGAAGTGCAGAAGTTTTGCGTGCACCAGTGGTACTCAGAGAAATTAAGTGTGTCATGTCCTTCCTACTTTCTAATGTCACCTCCACCCTTGTCACAGGTACCCACCACTCACTATTGCCCTTGGGACAGTTGTTAAGGCAGGTTAAAATCATGGACTTTCACTCAGGTTTTACATATGGAAATGGAAATAACCCAGCATAGGAGAGCAAAACCAGAGTGAAGATCTGTTTTTTGTAGTGAGACACATCTTACTTGACTTGCAGCACAAGAGACCTTTGTCAAACTGCTGGACAGGGGAATAAAGCTAGGCCAAATCACCAAGTTTCCCCAGCCCTCTTAGGGGCTGATGAGGACAGCTTCTCCCACATACTAGACTCCCAAGGACATGGTATTTATATGGTGTGAGGCCTTTGCACTCCCCATCTGCCATTAGATGGCAGCAACTGAATGCAGAATGAGGGCATGCAGCTCTGCAAGTCCTATTTAACCCGTGGCTTGTGCAGGGATTTCAAGCTTTTCACTTCTAGGTCAATGGTTCAAATCTGGCCCAGGTCAGGAGGTGCCAGAGATCTTTATAATCCAACAGCTGCTCAGCGTCCTGTGTGAAAGCAGTTTGCGGGTTTCCGTTTCTGATCTTGTGGATGAGTGCCCATCTCATCACTGGCACTAATTGGCACCCCTGCTTGACACACCAACAAAGAAGCGGAAGATGCTCCAAAAAGGCTGAATTCTCCCTGCACTCCAGATGATTTGACAAAGGGGAGCACTCATCTCTCTGCACAAGCCTGCCCTTGGTAATGAAGCCAGAAGAATCTATTGGCCTCGTTCCTCCTGTAAGTGAGTAACTGCCCAAAATGATCTCATTCCGGACAGGAGGGTGACAGTTGGGGTCTTTCAGCAGATAGAATTAATTTGTTATTAATTTGGGATATGATATTCAAACATGTTGTAACACCTATGTTATTTACAGCCTCTATAACTGCAGGGACAAACTCCATCCAGAACTGCCTTACAAGGTGACCTAATTTGGAAAAGAAAGCACATGCAGAATTTTCTCACATTAGAAGATACCTCACTGTGACTCCTTCTCCTACAAATTTAAAACCCTACGAGGGACTGGAGCAACTGATACTCTCCAGAGAACCCCGTGAGATAAGAAATGAGCCTAGCAAGCATGTGATTGTGATATAGTTCAAGCCTGTGTATGTATCACTCAGCTTATTCTGTTAGGATTTGAGGAGCGTGTCACTACGTAAATCCCTTTGGGCAGCTGGGCACCCCTCCAATGCACAGATTTCCCTTGCTGCTAATGAATCAGCCTCTTTTCCTAACTTACCTCCAAAGCTCGTTTACTTGGAAACCAAGGGAGCTTAGGGAACAGGGTTCTCTCCATGCATAACAATGACCTATTTTAGATACTTCTCCTCACGCGGTCATGAAGAAGGGGCAGCAAGAGAGAGTGCTTCTATCCAAGAGGCATTTCCTGGAATCAGTCCTAAACAATGCCGGGCCATTTCCATTTTGAGACCTGACATTTCATGGTGCCAATGTCTCCACACAACAGAAAATGCCAGTGTGAGCCAGGGATGGGATCCAGCTCCCTCATTCCAAGGACAGGCACACAGACCCTCTGCATACGTGGTTACTGTTCTCACAAACAGCCCCCTTCCCACAGAAACTGATAAACACAGAATGGGAACGCTTCCCAACACTCCCAGAGCAGGATGGCACATGAGACTAAGGGCATGTTTTCCAACTCTGGTATGTTTACATCGCTGGGCTTTTTCAGGTGTCATGAGCAATGTAGTAAGGGAAAGACAGACATGCATTAGGGAATCTGTCCTTCCTCACCAAGCCTGGAGCTGCTAGACTGCTGCCCATGCTCAATGAGCAGCGTAGCTCTACATGTTGGGGTACGTGGTACCACAGCAGGGAATGCTTGAAAACAGGAAACGTTTCATGTGCCATCTCATCTCTGAGACATGGGCTACTGCCTGAGCTCTGGAAGAAGCCAAACACTTCATGGCTTTCCCACAGTAGTGTCCTGAGGCAAAATGAGAGGAACAAACACATTATAATGCATTAATTTTCTATTACATTTAACCCAGCCTGAGTACAAGGCTCAGATCCCAGACTGGAACCCTGTGGTTTTAGCCCATTTGTGGGCGATACCTTGCAAGGCCAGAAAGGACCATTGTCCTGTGTGACTCAAAGGACATAGTAAGTCTTTAGATTAACTGCTGGTTGGACTACGGCATTTCTGCTAGAAAAGTACCTGACCTACAAAAGAACAGCCAGTGATGGAGGAGAATCAGCCACAAGGGTTAAGAACTCATCCAGTATGCACTTCTTTAACGAGGCTGAATTTGGCCGGTTTCAGCTTCCAGTTCCTGAGTGTAGTTGTATCTTTATGACTATATAAGCTCATTTCCCAACTGTCGTTTCCCTTCTCATGGTTCTCCTTGAGTCCCTCACCTTTAGGCAAGTAGATCAGCTTCCACTCATCATGGCTCTCCTCAAAACTCACCCCAGTTAACTAACATCCTGCCAAATAGCGCGCTGCTGAATGGTGCCCAATATTGGGCAGTAGTGGTGAATCCAGAGAGAAGCAAACCTGTGTGCACCAGCGGAAGACTTTGTCAATCCAGTGACCATTTTAACCCTTTAACCCTAGACATCTAAAATTGGTACATTGGCCCATGGGGTTTCATAACTAAAATGCTGGGTGGTTGCATGCACAAGAGGAGACTGTTAGTGAATTACAGTGTCACTGTCAGACAATCAATACTTAACTGCCTGTAACCTGTCAAACTAACTGGATACTAGGTTAATTTGAAGGGACCTGTTTTTCTTAAATAAATGTTCGATGCTGCTAATTACCCAGTTATTTTCATTCATGAGTCACCTCTAAGCTCTTCTGTTATTTTGACTAACACTATCAGCTCTCTTAAAAGGTGACACATAGCACAGCCTTTTTCCCGTTCTCCTGGAACATGCCTGTTCTTTGATGTCCCTGCAGGGTATTTTTCCCAGACAGCTAAGGCTACTGAATAAGAAGAAGGGGGGGGTGGAAATCAGAGTTTTCCTACCTACCAAGAAGTAGCTACTCAGTCTGCTTTGTCTCCCAAATTTACTGATGGCAACACCAAATATGCCCTCTTCAGCTAATGTGATTTTTAGTATTAAAAAGAGAGCCATCTTCCCGAGCCCTGAAAATCCAATAAAATATCATGATGAATGATTATTCTTAGTCATCTCAAAATGCTTAATTTAGCACAACTGCACCTTTGCTGAGAAACAAGATGGCTTTATTTATGCTCATCACTGAAATCAGTTCCATGTAGTGCACATCAGAACATGAGGTAAAAGCTGGCAGTACTCAGCCTTTCTCAGGTTTCCAGCCTGTAGGGACCACTTCGAGATAACTTGCAGAACCATTCAAGGATGCTACACCTTTGGTGTCTTGATACAGGATACAGCCTTATGACTGGTAACTCTCATCTCTGTTTTTTTAGGTGCTTTAAGCATAATGGAGATGGCAGTAGGAAATCTTTCTGCTGCGATGGGATGGAGCAGCTCCAGAAGTAGGTAACAGGAGCGTAATTTCTGCCATTCAGTTCTGTCTGGGACTGATATCTTAAAGTAGGGCAGTGATCCTTTTACTGCCTGTTTTTTCTAACTGTTAAAATAAATCATCTTTCAAAAACACTCAGTTTTACACAATGTTGGGCACCATTGAATATATTTGGAATCGTATCATTGCCCCCAAGGAAGAGGAACAAAGATCTCATCCAGCATCCTTTCCTCACAGATAAATGCCTCTTACTTAAGAGGAATTAAATCCAGATAGTTATTCCTTAAGGCACAGCTGTGCTGAAGTGATGTTATTAAAGTGACTTACAAATGATCATTTTGAAACATCTTTCTGGTTTGTTAGGATATTTCCCCAGGCAACTGTTTCATTCTTGCCTTTTGCAGATCTGTATTATGAATCTTTGCATTTTATTTCTTAGCTGTTTGCTGCTGCAAATACCAGCAAACATTCCTGTCTGAAATCTTTCCAGAAAAGCTGAATCTTTCTGGAGAAAGGACCTGGGGAGTCCAAGCAAAACAAGATATGCAGTCAAAGTGATTTGGGCAGGTGTGAATAGCCGAGGAAATTAGTCAAAGGAAGAAGAAAGCCCTTCACTCCCAAGTTACCAATTATAGTTGTATCCAGAGCAGTAATGGATAGGAGTCATTAGAAGATAAGGATTGCTTGGTGGCATCTGGAATGAGTTGCTGGTCTGAGTCCAGGTCCTGCTTGACAGGTGTCCCAGAGATCACCATGAGAAATGGCCTGAAGCTTGGGCCAAGCATACAATTCTTAGTAGGAAACACAGGGCTTAAAGAGGACTATGAAGGCTGGGCACAGACAGATTTTTTACTAAAAAGAGGCTTTTAAAAGGATAGTTACAGCCATAGACTTTCAGGGGCATCTTGTCAAAGCCATTGTCTAACAAACCTGGTGCAGTTTGCGTACCCTGTCTCAAGACTTGCTAGATATGTATGCAAACTGCACATAATTATTATACACACATTTTAATCCCCAAACATCGCAATGCAAAACTCCCATAAGACAGCATTTAGACCTTTTGGAAACTATGGGAGGCACCAAGTTCAACTCAACTCTGTGGATTTTGAGATTACCTTAATAACATGCTTTGTACTTTGAGACAGACATGATCAGAGAAAAAAAAACCCTCAAGCAGAAGCCTTCTTGGAGAGAAATATAGCTATAGCCTCCCTAACCAGATGTGCTGGTTTTAGTTGGGATGGTTAATTTTCCTCACAGTAGCTAGTATGAGGCTGTGCTTTGGATTTGTGCTGAGAAGAATATTGATAAAACACTAATGGGATGTGAGCAAGCAGCTGGGTGGTGCTTGGCTGCTGACTGGGGCTAAGCCATGACAACAGAGGAAGTCTCCTGCTGTGGCTAGTGTGAGGGTCACTTGTCCCCAGTACACCTGTGTGCTAGGAGGCATGCTGTCCTTCCTATTGTCCTGCAAGAACGCTGACACGAGGGAAATGGAGTGAAGAGGATTTTGCCATTTCCCGATGCCCATATTACTGATGCCAAAAGCCACTGTCCAGTTTCACTGTTATGCAGGTGGCCCTTCCCTCCACTCCATGTTTGAACAAGATCAGGACACATCCCAGTACATCTCTGATAACACCCTCAAATATTATGGTCTTTACTGAGCCAACCCTTGGTCACCCGGGAAAGCAACATATTACCATTACTGTAGAACAGAACAGACACTCAAAATTGTTATAAATTACCTTTTAAGAGCAGAATCTGTTTGTGGGTTGTGTAGCAGGGAAGATGTATTAGTAGCATGAGAATAATCAAGACATATTTTCCCCTTTGGTAACGCCTTTTATCCAAGGATCCTCAAGCAATACACAGGCTTCCTCAAGCAGATTATTTGTTAAGTAATATTCTGAAAAGAAGATAAATGTTGTATAAACATCCCAATTCTGCTGGTTTTAGGCCCAAAAAGTCAGGTTATGGATGCAGACTCAGTCTCCTTGGAACTGCAGGACAGTGCAAATACCGCGTTTTTATTTCTCCCCATCAATTACCGTGCACTCAGGTGCTGCAGCCCTGGGTTGCACAGCCGGCTGTAGGCCTGCACACCTGCGAACTCTTGCTCACGGTACCATTTATTTGTGCAAGCCCAAATCTGATGAACTCTCAACACTGAAAACTTTTTCAGCACTTTCAGTTCTACTTCGGTCATGACTTTTTTCCTTCTTTCCCCACCCACCAAGCAAAGCACCAAGTTCCCTCAAGATTTTTTTTCCCCATCAGTGTATTTTCCTCCCCAGGCAGAAGGGGACGGACACTGAAGCCCTGGGCAGAGCTCATCCTCAGCAGCCCCACTCAGAGCATTTCACCGACAGGAAGAGAGAAACGAGGGGAAAACTTGTGTCCCTGCTCTGCAGCTGAGCTGCAGCTTGTGAGCCTTTTCACATGTTAAGTAGGTTTGCAGTTGCCTGTTACAGCTCTGCAAAGCTGATCAGGTTCATTTGGGGCCATGCCAGGCTCTGCTAAAAAAAAAAAGAAAGGGTATTTATATCTGGCGTGTGAGATGAAAAACTGGTTTCTATATTTAGTAGAAAGTGTCCCCAGGAGATCAACCCCTGCAGTATTGCACCTGGGGACTTGTTGGGCTTTTTTTTGAGTATGAGCTACTACACTTACCATATTTCTAGGTCTAATCCTCCACAGGTCTAAGGTCTGACAGCACAGTTATTTACTGCTTACAGAGAGGATAATTTATTCTCAACCCCTCAGAAGATCCAGACTTAGAATTGTACAGTCTGGAGGAAAGGAAGACAAAGACTTCCAAGGTTTGGTTGTCTGAAAAAGAAAACTAGTGTTTGAATGCACTATTGATGCTGTGTGCTGCAGCCACAGGTACCATGTGAACCCCCGTCCTATGACCACTTCTGCCTTCTGAGGTCAAATTCAAGGGCATGCTCTCATCAAAACAGCAAGGTTAGAAACTTTGCACCAGATCTTTTGGGGGATGCACACTTCAAAGTAGTTTTGCCTAAGTATTTCCTCATCGCTGGAAAGTCACTACATGCATCCAGCCAGGAGATGCAGTAGCCGCAAGGACCGTGTGCAGACAACAGCTGGATGCAGGCAGATACATCCCTCACATCTGCTTCTGGAGCTGCCCTGCCAACGTGATGCTCCTCTGGAATCAGTCTTCTGCCACCACAGCACAAAGGCACAAAACCCTGTCAGAGAAGGGCTGTCAAACATGAGTGCAGACTGAAGGAATAAAGGTTGTTATGCAGATGATGTCCCAGCTCCAGCCCGGGTAAATTACATTCCTCAAATTTGCATTTCGATTGCTTCTTCAAAGGCATGCAGTGCCTGATCTCTCTACCCTGTTGTGAACTGCTGTGCCAGGCTGTGAAAAAGCACTGCTGTAACATTCAGTCCTAGACACGGGCACATTCCAGGAGCAGGGCACACTATTTCTGTGTAGTTCCTTCCACCCAGACCAGCTGAGCTTATTTTGAACCTGAATTTCTATTTGTGAAAGACTTTGGGGATACTTGGCTAAAAAATATACACTGATCTCCCTTTGCAATTCGGGCTGCGTTCCCTTTGTGGTACATTTCGGGAAACTGAGACACGAAGAGTTCTATCTAACTTACACAAAGCTACAGACATCAAGCAGAAAAAACCGCATTTTCCTTGTTTAAACGCTGTAACACCTAGATTGTGTCACCTCCCATTATTCCCTGACCTCTTCTTGTCTGGTCCCTTCTCCCTAATAGTGAGGAATGCCTTTCCAGGCTCACACTCCGGAGTGTTCATATACGCTGCCACGCAAGGAGGTTTTACCCTGACACTGCAAGCCCACATACTCCATCAAAGGAGATTAGAAATCTGATTACACGCAAGTATGTCTATGTAACATTACAACACCACAGACAAGCGTCATTCTAGGAAGTCTGGCTTTTTCATTTGCAGCCTGGACAAGGGGAAAAGACAGTATGTTCTTGCTGGCATGCCACCGCTCATTTTGTGCGTGGAAACGCTCTGCTCCTGAATGCAAGAAATGCGTGTGTCAGTTTTGCGGGTGTGGGTCAAGAGCCTGCCCGTGGGTATACAGCCCACATGCTGCCTCTAAGTCTCATGCCCACATGCCGAGAGTAGCCTTTACATGCCTTGGCTTGTCAGGAATCTGTACCCTCAGTATTACCCAAACCTCTGTGTGCCTGTGGCTATAAACAGAACTATTGCTTCCCTCTGTTAGCGGTGAGTGGTGCGTATTAGATTCAAAGCCCTTCTGATTCAGAAACAATGGGAAGTCATAGCTATTTAGGATATAACATGTGCTATTTAAACTGTTTACCCAAAGCTTTGATGTGACCCTGAAGGATATTGGCACTGCTGCACACTTCAGAGGCAGCATAGTCCAGCTGTTGACAAAGAAAGCCTGGAGGAAAGGAAAACCTACGTTTACATGTGCTGCTAGTTTGAGCAGCATTTTAGTTTCCTGTACCTCAGCCTTCTCATTTATGCTACCAGGATAATTACAGTTAACAATTGAACATGTTCTGTGTATAAGCTTTTTTAAAGACTTGGGTGAAAAAAGGTGCAGACACATGAGATATTGCATTTATGGATTTTTATCCCATTAGTAGGTCGCTTCTGCCACAATTAGACCCAAACCACCTTTGATATCCTAAGGCGAGATCTATTTATGTACCTGTTGTGCTAAGGAAAAAAACCAGAGTCCTTGAAATGACGGACAAAGAGGTTTCTCTGTTTGGAGATCCTGGCTAATAAGAGAACCAATCTGCTGAGCACCGTGCATTTAATACCGCCCTGTGCCACGAGAGAGAGAGCTCTGGTGAATGGACCTTGTCGGGCACTGCCTGGAAACTCTGAGCTGGCAGCAGAGCAGTTCAGAGTAACGAGAACCATAATAGGTATGTGGGCCCTGAGCTTTCCATATTTGTGACGGTCTGCTTGGAGCCTGCGGCAGCAATGTTAAGAGTACATTACATCTTGTGATCTGCTCTGTAATAATAAGCCTGAACAGACGGTGACATGAAGACCGGGGGGAAATGTTTTGCAGCGTGCAGTCGGGGATGAAGGTAACAATTTAATGAGTTTTTGAAGAATTTGCACCCTCCTAGAAAACTCTGGCTGTGAATGAGCATTGAAACAACTTCCCTCCCATCTGTAACACCAGGGGACTATCATGCTAACTGAACAAATACCAGGTCACAAGGCTAAAAAAAAAGACCATAGAGAGTCTTATACAGGTGCAAAAAAGATTTTGCCGAAGTTCTCCTTACTTTTTGAATCACTATATAATCAAATACTTCTCATTATCTTGAGCTGGAGAGCCCTTCAAAAGTCCTTTGAAGTGTTTTCAAGCAAATTAGCTTAAAAAACCCCAAAGTAGATGCTTCACCCTTACTTCCACAAGCAGAGCACCTCCTAAAACACCTCTTTAATACTGCAGACAGTCACTATTTTGTCACTGCCAAAATCTATTGCTGCATATGTACTATATGTATGCTATGCCTGCAGATGTACTATGACTCTCCCTTCTCCTCTCTTGCTCACTTAAACATCCTTTGGGAATTTTTGGTTTATTTTGTTGCCCATTAATACACTAGTTTATCTATGTTGAAATGCTAACAAGCATCCAGAAGGACACAGGAAATTGCACTTCAGCTTCAAACCACAGAGATAATGAAGCATTATCTCAGCATGGCTGAAATAAGGGAGATCTTTAAAGCCATAAACATCTACACACAGGGAGCTGCAGCAGAGGACAGATGAGATGGCTTTCAGAGTTCTATCTCCACAATTTGCTAACTAACTACGATAAATATTGACTAGTTACCTCCCTAAAGTAACAAACCATCAACACTTGGAAATACATCCTTGAGTATTTTATAAATTGCAGTTAGCTGTGTTGCTCATTCTCAGACAATTAAGTTGCTTGGTTTACTGAGCTACTGCACATCAGCTGAGCTACATAAATCTCTGCCTTGCACAGATAAGAGGGGAAATGTGAGCTGTGATCACTGTTAACCCAGCGTAACTTGACTAATGTCTAAAGCCCCTGACTGCATATGCCAAAATTGAAGCAGGCTGGATGAAACCCATTAAACATCAGGCAGGTAAGTGGGGGGGCAATTCATCCAATCCATTTTAAACTCATCAGGTGGGACCCAGATAAAGCACTTCTCTTTCTCTTCTGACTACAGAAGAAATCTGCCTTAAACACTGAATTTTAAAGGGCAGTAATCAGACAATATGAATCTTAGAAAAAAATCTTCAGCACTGAACAAAAAGTCTAACATCACTGCCCAGCTCTCTGCTGACACTTACCCCAGTGACCACAATAGCCAAATGGCTTCTGGATTCAGCAGAGCCTGTGCCCATGGACTGAGTTGGATTTCTTGACATCTGGTAAATAATTATTTTGGCATGACTACTCAGCACTGCAGCTACACAAGGAGGTTTGCATTTCATAGCAACACTGGGAGAGCTGCTCAAGGGAAATCTGTCCAGCATTTGTCTGCATTAAAACCTTAATCCTGAAAGTTTGCACAATAAGTGCCTCGGCTCACTGAGTCTAGTGCATGTGCCCATGGATGCTTTGCAAGGAGACACTGAAATCCGAGCGTTAAGCATTCACTTCCCCGCGCTCACAATGTTAAATCCAAAGATCCTTTTAGAACAAGGAAAAAGCAAAGCACACAATGAGATATCGTGATATGGCTTGGTAGAGTTTGCCAGAGTAAAATACAGATCATTTACCATTCCTTGTCCCTTAGCTGTTCTGCTTGTCAGTATCTGGCCAACATCCTGCCCTCTTCCAGGCAGGAAAACACTGTCTACCTCTGCCTACTGGCAGTCCATCCTCTCCAGAAGCAGTACAGACACTTTCTTAAAATGCTTATTTTTCAGTGTATTACATCTCCTTCACCTATGCCCACAGAACCTAGTTCTCAAGCTCAGAATTCACCAGAAGTTGAAATCACTGGAAATGGTGCACAAAGTTGGAAAGGGGCAGATGAATGTGGTTTGGTGCTGTGGAAAGCAAGCTGGATGTCAGAACCCAGAGCCGCGGTCACAGCGAGCATCACCACAATGAATGGGATGTGGTCCTCAGCTAGTGCACAGAGTGCCTCTGGGCAGCAGCTGCTCTGCAGCTGGTGCAGGGCTGGCTCCCAGCTCCCTGCGTTCCCAAGCGTGCAGCCGCCGGGAGTGTGCTTTGGCAGTGGGTGGGCTGGCAGACACTAAGTGTGGCCACAGTGCAGGTGCAGGAGCAGGGGCGATTGCAAGAAGCAGCCCTTTTTGCTTTCCACCTCTAATCTCTGTGTATCGCCGTGAAGAAGAAAAGCATCTCCCTACTACAAGACTTTTTCAGACAGAGAAATCTGACTGGTCCCTAGGCAGGACAATGCTGCTGGACAAGGCTAACTACAGCTAGGAAGAGACTGGCTGTGGCTGAGGTCCTCAGAGTAACACAGTCCCGTAAAGGACTCCCACCCTCACCAGGTCTCATGCATTTCCTGACAGAGCGAAAGTTTGCTGTCTGAAGGACATTTCTGGCTACAGGGATAAATGTTCTTCAGAGAATAAAATTCATTACAAACTTCCAGAAATGCTGGGCCAACACGCTAAACCACTTATGGTGAGAACATCCAATAAAGGGGATGTGTGCACCACAGGGGTCAAAGGTGGGGCAGGAGCTCATAAAGTTTTCCCCTTTGCCTTAGAATAAGACACTGAAGACAATGTTTTTAATTAGCGGCTTCTACTTCAGTCTTCAGGAAAGGGTACAACCTGAAGAACACTTTCTCCTCCTGCCCAAGCTTAAGTAAGGAGGTAGCATCAAGTTGTAAATACAATCCGATCTTGAACCTCACAAGTCTGCACTCCTGGCTCCCACTCTCGCCACTGGCAGAAGTCCCGCTGATTCCAGTGAGGCCAGAGATTGACCCCAAGATGGTCACACCTGGGGTTTTATTCATTCCATGATAAAGATTTGCTGAACTTGGAAGCTGATCATGGATCAGCTTCCAAACACCACCCATGTTTGGGGTGGCTGGAGCTGGAGTTTCAGTGCTGGCCCTTCTCCATGGAACTGAAAGCCAGAATTATGATGATGACAATAAATATTCAGCACTTCATCTTCAAAGGGTTGGGTGGATGGTTCAGTCAGCGGCTAGCTAATCAATGGCACAATGTGATCCATGCCATCAATTATTCATGCAATATCTTTGCAGGCTACAGATGAAGGTAGCCAGTGGGGTTGATAAGTATATTTATATTGCCCTAAAGACTCCATTATTGCTAGATCCTCAAACCACAATAGTAGTGGTAATAACTTTTTAAAAAGGCGTGTTGTTATGACCTAGAGGCAATCTGGAAGGGAGGTGTGAATGAATACTCCTAAAGACATCACTTCTTACTTTGCATGTGGCTTTCTGAGTAACTCCTGTGTCTCTTTTATCCCTCCTCCTAAGGAATTTGGCTGGAGACATCCTCATCAGCTGCACTGCCTTCTTGGCAGTTTGAGGTATTTGCTTGGTGACCAGAATGTGGCACAGAGGTGTAATTGAACATGAACCCTTTAAAGGTCAGGCACACTCCCAGTAAAAGAGCTATCAGAAAAGCCACACTTCTGAGCAGCCTGTGAGAGGAATGAGTGCTTTGCAAAGCAACCAGGCTGTGAACAGAGGCACGGTGGGAACTAATGCTCTGATTATTTAAGTCTGAAGCTTCTGTCCAGAGGATCAGGTTGAGGACCCTGTAGTAAAAACTCAGAGCAGAGGTAGTACTGGGCATGTTCCTGAGCAGCCCACACTCCTGGACATCCCTTCTCCTCCAGTGTCCTGTACTTTGCAAAGGGGTTAGGTGTGCCAGTGTCTATGGACAGAGGTAAGTCCCTTGTGCCACAGGGCAGGAAGTATTAGTTCTGGCACTGCCTCTGCACCTACACAGCACCTGGACCAGGACCAGCTTGTGTCTTGCTAGCTTGGAGAGTGGGAAGCAGAGCTTAGCTCTGCCTCTTCCCATCTGCACAGATAGGCCCTAGGAAGGGAGTATGTCGAGGATTGCAATAGAGACCTTGTGTGCACATCATCCCATGTGAAACACTTTAGACCTCTGCTGCATGGAGTACCCATCTTTCCCTCCCCGATCTAGGGAGCAGACACATGTACTAGTGAAAGCCCTTAGAGCTTCTCAGCTACATATAAAGTAATGGAAAACCACCTGGCTGGGAAGTTCATTAAAACCTGAGAGCCTTCTAGACGTCTCCTAAACATTAACTATCATGGAACACGAGAAACTGAACCAAAAGCCTTAATACTGATTGTTCAGGTTGTGTCACAACTCCAGCTCAGCTCTAGGAAAGTCATGTTTTTCCTGCTCTACAGTGATACTTCAGAGAAGCTCCTCTGGAGGCTCAGGCACTAAGAAGCATGAAATAAGACACTTAAAGCAGTAACTCAGTTCTATCTTCATCAGTAACAGGGAATTAATGGCTAATGGTATTTTACCTAACTGTAATTACATATTAAATATAGTAATGAGTGAAGTTGAGAAACATGAGAGGCTTCTTATGCAAAATTATCCAAATTATTCAGTCCTTTTAGTTTCCTAAATAGTCAGACAGCAACCTCATGAAAAAGGTTTGTAATACAAGGGATTTCTGCATTTTACTGCTTCTACAGATATCCCAAGAAAGGCAGCATGCTTTCCCCAGAAATTCAGGGGTGAATTGGAGCCGAACTTATGTTTTTGCAGCTCAATCAGCTGTCTGGGCTGAAGTTCAGATAACCTGTCATATCAGAGGGCAAGAAACCTGAAGTCTGACCTTAAAGCTGGCTGACAACAAGGAAATTTCTTGTTCTGCTCACATTGTCAGTGTAACTGGAGGTTTAAACAGGATCTACATTTTAAGCTTATATCAAACTTGATTAGCATTGAAATGAACAGCAGTCGACCCAACATATTTCTTGGGTAAACTGTCTGGCCAGATAATAAGCACTTTATACAACTCATTTAAAGCATATTAAGTTTGCAGAACATTGAGTTAGTGTTGATTAATGTTCATCAGGAGCATCTCTCAGTATAGCGGTCTTCCTGCTATCCCCAGAGACCCTCATATATCACAGAGAACAAACAGCCTGTTTACTTCCTAACTGATCCAACAGCTTCTCTCACAGGTGGTATTGGCAGGATGTCACCTCTCTCCACCCACGATTAATGGGTGTGGGACCATAATGTGGATATACCCCTTTTCTGGGGAGATTCAGAGGCCTGACTTTAGCAAATAGGACTGTGGGTTCCACTAAGTGTCACAGTGTAATTCGGGAAACTCTTCTCTGCAGAGACAGCCAGAAGCCCTTGGCAATTCTCCCACCACTGCTTTCCTAGTAGCAAAACATAACATTAATCAGAACATAGCTCATTTCACAGGGTGGTAAGAAAGGAATTGGTTAGGTTGGTCCCAAGTTCCCAAACTCCAAACTAGTTTCAGTGGTAGCACCAGTAAAGTGGAGCTCAGGATGTGGAGAGAAAAATGAGAAACAAAGCCTCTGACTGTGTCCAGTACCTGCAAATTGACAACTTGACTTAGTGTCACTGGAGGAAACAGAAAGCCCCTGTGCACTCACACAAGTTTCTTCTTGTTGACACGATTTTCACGTACCGCAAGCTCTCCTGCTCTCTTCAGGGGCTGGTTGACATCATCCTTCCCAGACTTGCTCTCTCCATCTTCGTTTCACACCCACTCCTCCATTTCCCTTCACGACACCTCTCTGCCACCCTTTTTTGCATCACCATCTGTTCAAGATGGACTTGTCTGTTCTTCCTCAAACCAAATTCTTCCTGAGAAACAAGTACACCATTTTAGTAAGTCTAAAATCAAAAACCAAGCTAATGATAAAAGGAAATATATCTTCCTTTCTGACTGCCCCAGTTCAGAGTTCCCACCTGGCAGAAATTTTCAACGCACTGCCAAAGGATTGTTTCATCTGCTGGATATGCATTTTGCTCCACAAGCCAGTTTTTCCCCAGGTGTCTTTCATGTGGACCCTTCCATGCCAAATGACAACCTGCTGCCTTTGTGTGAGAGAGTGGCAGCGGGTCAGAAAGAAAAAGCTTGAAAACAGCAGGCTAAAAATTAAAAACCAGGAAGAGCTTTGAGATTGGAGGGGACTTGTTTGAATCCCTGCCATCAAACTCCAAATGCTTCCAGAGATGAGAGGGGGAAAGAAAAAAGGAAAAAAGATAAATATTCTGCATGCCAGATCTACAGCCAGTACAAGTCAGCACAACTCTGCTGCCATCTGGCTGGCTTCACCCACAGACCCCCGCCCCTTCCATGGGGAAAGTCCTACAAAGTGCAGACCCACAGGACACCTGTCCCAAATGCAGAGCAAGAAAGATCCCAGCCACATGAAATCAGTGGTCGGCTCCAGTGGCGCAGTGTAAATTTGCACTGGCTTTAAACTTGCATTAGCAAGTATAGATAATACAAAGAAAAATCTCCAGAAAGGGAATTTCAGAAATAAAAATCAAGCTGAGTTACAGCCAGCTTCTCAATTCCCTCAGCACCCTTTACTTAGGCAGCTTTCCAATTAGTATCAATGAAAGTTTTGCCTGAGTAGCAACCAAGTAAAAATAGACTCAGAATATCAGGATTCGACCCAGAGCCTTTAACATACAGAAATAGACAGACCCACACACAAACACGTACAGAGAGGGTAAACCTTAGGAGCGATAATGAGCTTTGATTTTTCAACAGCCACAAAAATGTCAACTATGCTCCCCGTACATTTCACAATGGAGCAATATTTATATTTGACCTCCGCAGTGGTTTCACGCTGCACGTTACATAAGCCAGTCATTCCCCATACAGTAATGGAAACAGACGGCATTTGCCACAGTTTATTTTTTGCATCAGGCATTCTTTGGCAGATACTCATGGGAAACAATATGGCAGGGGAATGATGGCATTAGACTTCCCCTGTGCAAACACCAGGAACGCCGTGAACAAGCAGCACAGGACTTTCGCTCTTTTTTTGGAACTGTTGCAAGAGCTAATGGCTCATCTTGCCCGTTTCACAGAGCTAGAAGGTCTCATGCGTTACGAGCGCAGATTTGCCAATGGAACAAAGTTGGTGCTGGTGCCCAGAAAATAATGGTTTTGCAGTAAGCCCCCCTCCTTTTCCAATGCTGGAAGCCACCATAGCTTTCATCCTGCTGCTTCTACCTGTGTGAGTGGGGTTCAAACAACCCTGAGGGTGAAATCACCATTCCCATGAGTGCCATTTTTTCCCTCGGATCTCTACTAGAAAAGCAGCGTCCTGTGGAGAATGAGCCCGAAGAGGGGCTGACTCCTTAGCTGACCCTAGACCTTGGAATAAATTACTAGGCAGAGTAAAATGAGAGTTCAGTGTCATTAAAGATGACCGACCATTGACAGCAGCATTAACTATACAAAATAGCTACTCAGCAACATATTACTGCACAGCCTGTGCGAGTCTGTCCACCAGCCTACTCAGGTTATATAAACATAAGACTCTAAAACAAAACTCGGATCTGGAGTGGAAATGCCACCACAAACTTGGCTTCAGCCTTGCTTTTTGGCCCTTTACAGATATGGAATCATCCAGCAGCTTTGCTTGGGCTCTGCTTTTTTTTTTTTAACTGTGCTTCAGGTTGAGGTCTGGACAGGTTATTTCCCACTGTTAGAGGGAGAAAACTGAAATATCAAGAACTTCATGGAATTGGTAGGACTGTTCTTTGAGCTTTTGGAAACAGGCAGAAAGAAAAGAAGGTGCTTAAACCATCCCTCCCACACTAAAGTAGGATCACCCAAGCCTAGAGGAAAATCCTCTTGTCAGATCTGAGCAAGCCACTCTGCGCACCAGGTACTGGATATCCTGAAACCCACTGGCAGCACCAAGGAGCTGGGAGCACTCAGCATTTGACAGGCTGGGCCCTCAGTTCACGACTACACAGAACATCTCTCCCTGTGTCTCACTCTGCACTTGCACAATGCTGAGAGCCTTGCAGAGGGCTTGGCATCCAGGGGATATGTGCTCCACGATTTGCAAGTCCTGCCCAGCACTGCCTGGGCAGACTAACATCTGATTCTGCAACAACAGGGTCAATGGAAAAACTGTGATGGAAGAGCTTGGAATGTGCCCATCAGTAAGCTACCAAGAGCTGGAAGCAGTCTTTTCAGGTTTTATTGGCAGGGATCAGAAGATAGAAGTAGGGTATAAATCTGCCTCTTCTCTATAACTCATGGTAAGCTGTTTTTCTTGGTGCATAATTGCTTACAAACTCTGAAGGAACATAACTGCTGGAGCTTTAGCATGTCTTTTGCTTCCAGCAAACATGTGCAATTATTTTTTGCATCCTTGCTGGAAAGAACAGGGCAGACTGTACTCCAGGACTTTGTCACCTTAGGACATATGATCAACATTCGCATGTGTCACACTCAGACTTACGCCAGCCTGTTAGCAGAGCAGGAATAGTAAAGGCAGCGAGAGATGAGCTGCATTTCCACAACCCTCCAGCTGTCAAGAGGAGCAGAGACTGACAGAAATAAGCTGCATGGAGGAGACAGGCCAAACCAGAAATAATCCATCATGTGCCATGGTTCCCAGATTCCTTAGGATCTTTTCTGAGGAATCTGATGTCAGGCGTTGAGCATGTCAGTACGACTTGCACTTTGGTGATTTTCCATCTGTAGCTGCTGTTTCTGATATTACATGCGGGGTTACCGCTGACACGTATCACTTTATGAACAGCTGGAGCAGCAGTGGCCAACCTTCCTTTGCATACTGAAAGTTTTACACAGCCAAACCCCACAAGACACACTATATCCCTCTGCAAGCCTGGGAATACGTCACAGAGGCAATGATAGCAGCTGCGCTGGGGTCTCACTGTCGTAGTGTGCGTTGGCACCAAGCTGTGCGTGCAGCGACAGCGGGCTTAGCCCCTTCATGCTTTACTTCCAGGTAGATCTAAAGTCACAGAGATGCCTCCAGTGCCCCACAGGCCCCACACTGCTGGTTATGTGACACAGTCGGTCCATGGGGAGCTGTACTCATGTACTCTGTGGCTCCAGAGCCACACAACCACCTCGAGAAATACCAAGACATTAATGAGGGGAGCTAAGAGAGCAACCAGAGAGGCACATCTGTAGTTCCTTAGTGCAAGTGGAACATATGGGGCATTTTTGGGGGGATAGGAGCTCAGTTTTCAATATCTGGTTTGACCAGCAAAAGGACCCTTGGAGAAAGCACTAGCACAAGATAAGGATGCTACACAAACCTCCTCCCCACTTTGCCTGCTATAACTGCCTAGAGAGTCACACAAGATGGGGTCCCCACTCTTGCTACCTTTCTCCCTTCATCACCTCAGCATTGCATTAGCCCTCAATTTAGCTAGCTGCTTGTACAACTCCCAGCTTTGCAGGAATGTCCACATACCTCTCAAAGAGCTTATGACTATCTTAAAGGGTGTCCAAGGGATGGGAACATCTGTCACACTAACCATGTGCAATGGCACAGAGACCACTCTTGCATGGACAGACCCAATTCCTCTGCAACTCCCTCTGCCACCAGCTCCCCTGCATGGGACCAAATACGCCTATCAGATCCCTTTGTTGAATGTCTTTGGAAGCAATAAAAGCTCAAAACCCACAGGTTCCTCCACCAGTATACAGCAGAGACAACACTTCTGCCCCAAGCCTGTCAATCTGTCTTGTCCTGGTCATTTGCTCTACAGCAGATGCCAAATTAGTGCAGATGTCCCTTGGCACTACACTCTGCTGCCAGCCAGTTCTGGCTAGACATGGAGAGGGAGAAGGAACCCAGAGACACCCAGATTAGTGTAGACACTAATCAACAAAACAATTCCACAGAATTTGAAGTGTGGATCACCCTCAGTGCATGCACACACATTTCACCATCACTCTTCCACTTACTCTTCATCCACATTTCTATCAATTCACAACCATGCTAGACATTTAAACTAGTTATGAGGAGAAAAGGATCCACTCAAAGGAGAAAGTTAAAAATTAACTAAATTGTTATTTTGGAAAGCAGAATGCCCTCAGGAAATAACAGTATTAATGACTGGCCAGTTTCATGTCGTTTCTGTTTGCAGTGAGGTTGGAGCTACAGCACCACAAGCACTAGAAGACGTGGAAAGATGCTCATGTTCGGAAATAAAGCACTCAAGGTCAGCTGAGTATCCACTCAACAATATGCTGAACATGAAATTAAAAGGTACCTAAGAAATGTCAACTGACTGGAGAAAACACAATCACATTTCTCGGCCACATGTCCCACTGTATTTTCTGTTCCCTTTTGTCATGTAATCCCAGCTTTTCCCAAGTGATCAGAAGGCTTCAAAGGAGACTGTACACCAGACTGCCCAGAAGCCGCACAGCCCTCCTCTTCCAAATTCAACACATCCCAAGCCTCTGCCTTTCTTAGCATTAAAAGGGTTGTATGGACATATTTTAGGTGCTAAGCAATCCTTTGCAGCATTCAGTGTAACAACTTCACTACTTCTCCAGTTCTCACCTTTATCCAGGGAATTTTGGTTTTTATCTTAAAACCCTTCTTCTCTATTTCACATGGTTTTCCTTCACTTACCCACTCCCTCATTGATGTTTAATGTTCTTCTACAAAGTCAGGCTGCCCTCCTCTATTGCTCATTTCCTTTTCCAACTGAAATTACCCTCCTTTTTTTCACCCAAGCCTCATATGCTGCTTTACTCTCTTCTTACTCTGTTGTTGGAACTGAGTTCCTCTAGCCAACTAGATTCAATAGAGAGATTCCTGCACAGGGCTCTCCTCAGATCACAGCCCTCTCCCTGCCCAAGCACACTCCCTCTTCACACAGAGAGAATTAGGTCATCTGATTGGAAACGTACACAAATGCTACAGCAACAGATGTTACAGCAACACAGAACTGACGGCTGCTCAGTGATCCAGTTTACCATGACCTGGTTTTGAGACACTGTCTCTGTCACTGGTGTTCTGAAAACTAGTGGGTTGATTTAAAAAACAAAAAAAAGCAACAAAACAAACAAACAAACCCCCCCACCCCCAAACAAATAAAAAAAACCCAAACCAAACCAAAACCAAACCCAAAAAGCCCAACACCCCACATGTATACAAAGCATAGTTATCTGGCTGAAGTTCTCACACAGCCGAAGAAAAGAGCAAAAAAGGCTTTTGCGCAAAATAACATGCAGAGTTGCAACTGCCAGCTTGATTTCGACCCCTAATGCTAACGTTTGCCATCTGAGGATTAGGCAGAGGTTCAGCACTCATTGCAAAGTGACGATAAAACCACACTTACTCTAGATTGGGGTAGCCAAGCCATGGTAATGTGGATCATCAGCTGTTCGTAGAGCTCGGTTCTACCTGCCAACTACTTGCTGCAGTATTTGCTGTCGAATGAAAAACATTTGTCAAAGCCTGATCTAAACCTGTATCAGATGGTGGGGCCTAACCATGGGTGCCACACTGCTCAGTCAGCAGGAGCAGGTTTCTGGAAGGTAAAAATCATCCCATGTTTGAGAGCATGCTTTTCCATCAGTGCCTTGTCAGCTAGTAAGAATGAAGGTAATAGCAGGACCAGGACTACTACAGGACCACTGTTAGAGAGTTTATTTGGCTTTGTTTATCTGCTGTAATTCCCACACTTGCAAGCATAGGAACTGCAGCTTTCACCAGGCCCCGCAGGAGAAGAAAGCTGCATCTTTCCCTGACTCATTCCATGCTCCCTAGCACTGACATGTGATGAGAGAGCTGGACAGTTCAGCCCTCCACATCTTCAGCTGTTTGTTTCACATACCACAAGCCAGCAGTGATGGTCACAGAAACATAACCTTCTACTAAAAGTAAATAATAACAAGCTAGTCTGTCTAGAGGCATTTTTGGAAGCAATCCCTTCACTTCTTAATTAGGACTCTCAACACCCTCTGAAGTCAACAGCACAGATTATTGCCACTAATTCCCAGATCTGGCAAAGGAGCTGAGGTTCATATTTCTAATCAAGTCCACCACCAATGTTTGGTTTTTGAGTCACTCACTTGGACCCAGCAGGGAATCCCAGAGGAGAATCCAGGCATGGAGATCCCATAGCATCAGCATCCTTATTTTTTTTAAGTAACTTTATCTAACTGTCTCCCACCCAAACCTTTCCCCCTTTAAATAAAACTCTGCAGCAGTCTAATTCCAGCTCCAACTCCTTTCTCCATCTCTTACGAGGCCCTCTTGAAAATCTTGGACTTGCCAACATTAGGGATTAGAGTGTACATGGCTGTCCTAGCACCGAACAGAGAGAACATCATGTAATTTCCATTTTTCTCCCGGTTGTGCTCTTTCAAAGCCCTACACTACTTATGGTTTCCACGCCACATATTCTTCTGTCCGTTGCCATGGTGCAGCCACTGGTTTGTCATTAATATTGTGGGTAACTTCAGATCCTTGACCTCAGGGCTTTCAGAGCTTTTCATGGTGTATTTTCCTCTTGATTGAATTGCTCTGCATTCCCAAGCACAGCTAAAACAAAAATAAAACACTGCTGCTTTTGAATGGGGAAAATTCATTTCACAAAGACAGGCTAGCAAAGGCTGGAAACCCATTGAAGAACAGCAGATTAAAAGGAAAACAGCCATTCTCTGCAGACGTAGCGACTGTGGCACAGATTTAAATTTACCTACAGCATCTGAGTCAAGCTATGGTCCCCAGGGCCCATGCATGAACTCAATATCTGGCCCAGTTCTGACTCTAATAATATGCTGCCCCACTGCCAGAGGACCTCAAATCATTCTACACATTGTCATCCATGAAGTTCCACAACAGTTTTGAGACATGCAGAGTGACTTGTTCCCAGACTGCAGATGGGAAGACAGGTACAGAAACAGTAAGCTAACAGACACAAGTAGCTCATGGCTTCCCATGCATTTGCAGTACCTTGATATGTGTTCTGGCCTTAGGGGGCTACTGGGTTATTTGCACATCTAGGGATACCTTCTTCCCGCAGCAGACCTGTGCAAATATTTTTGTGCCTATTATTTTTGCTTAGTGGGATTATTACCTAGACAGCAATTGGCAAGTCAAATGCCATCTCTCATTCTCTATATTCAAACCCTGAATTTACTGAGAGCAGAATGTAATCCTAAATATTTTTTAGTACTAGTGGTAATTCTCACTTCTCACCTTCTGAGCTACTGCCTTTCATACCATTAAAAGGGTCATATGGGCAGAGCTTCTCACCGCAGTCCATTCTCAAGTCCATTAGAAATCAGTAAGTTCACATATACTAGACTGAGTACCACATACTACAGACTGAGTCTGTGGTAACCCTGCTTAAGAAAAGTATGGTTATTTATTTTTATTTTCAGTCTGAAGAAAATAGCCATGGAAAATGTGATAATTGTCATATCAACGGCCAGCTGCCAAAGCTAAATTACCCTTTGAGTTAACAGATTTTAAAAATTGCATGCACTTAAAGATGTTGCTTTCATACGAGCTCTTGCTGTTAAATTAGCTCCCAGAAACATGGATTTGCATTAAAAAGGCCTAAGCCATTGCATTTCTGAAGATCCAACCCTCCTGCTCAGACTGGTAGTAGTTTATTCGGTGAGGGGCCCTTCAGGATATAAAATCCCAAGGGAACAGCAGCACTAACATTGTCCTTTTTCCTTTAAGGTATTATTTGCTTAAAGGAAAAAGTGCGTCTATGACCTATTTGGGGAATAAGCTTCAGAAGTTGCAAACAAAACGCCTGAATCTGCATGCAGTGCAATACCGCATGCATCAGGCAGGCAGTTTCACGCAGTCAGAAATGCCTAATAGCAGGTCTGAGGGTGACAATAATCACTTAATTATATCAGAATCAATACCATCACCTGCCTGGAAAAATAAAGAGCATCAAAAGGACTGTAAGATGCAAAGCCTGAGGCTTTTTCTCTAAGTGGTGGGAGAGCAAACAACAAGCAAAGGAGAGAAGGAGAAGTAATATAAAGGTACACCTATCCTTCTCAAATGCGGGGCCTGATTGAGCTCTTGTTGCCACTGAAGCAATTTTAGGACTGCTCTCACTTCGTCTGTCTCCACTAGTCCTCTTACAGGGCCAAGAAAGCCCTATCCCGAGGACAGAGCGTAGCCGTATCACACAGTGTTTAGGGACAAAACCCTCTCCCTGCCACAGACACGTCCCTCTTGCCAGAGGCTGGGAGTAAAGCCAATCCCACAACTTCTTCCCAGCAGAATAAGGACTCCCTTTACAATTTGCTCAGTCAAGAGGACACTCCAGCTGGCTTTGCTCCCTCGAGAGGCATTCGGTCCTGTGTATCTGCCTTGCCAGGCCAGCTATATCAGAGCCACTCTTTTACTGCTAGTGAGAGGAGGTTGCTCTGAGATCCCCCAGGCAGCCCATTTGAAAGCCTTTCATTGGGAAGGCTGGTCACATTCCACTTCAGACAAAAACGCTGCCTGACAAACAGCCTTGTTCCTCAGATCCCCGGCTGGAGTAAGGAGAAAAAAAGAAAAAGTAAAAAGGGCTGTGAAATCCCATAGCTCTTCAGGGAAAAGTGTCTCTGTGTGTGTGTGCCTCATGACTTGCAGAGGGGCTGTACCTGACATTTATTCTTATCAACGCCATTAAAAAATGCCTTCATAACAACAACAATTAAAAAATTTATGTTGAGGTTTTACAGAAGCACAGTAGAAATAAAGGGAAATACCAGATATCCCTTCCTGGGTTAATCCTGTGAGATGCTGAACACTGCCACCTCCTTATGAATAAGGTGGTTAAAACCACCAAGATCATAATTTAGTTTTCTTCATATTGTCAGCCCCACACTTGCATTCAAGATGCTCTCTGTATCCAGGTACCAGCCTACGGTTTCCCAGTACCAGGGGTGGATTTTTTTTTAACGCATCTAGGAACAAAATAACGCTGCAAGTGGGATCTCAGTCTATATATTGCAAAAAACCACATCTGTTCCCACGCAGTGAATCATGCAGGATTAGCCTAATAAGCTCTACTGTAAATCAGACTCAGAGCATCTGTACTATGCCTAGGAAGAGTAAAATGCAGGATACCTACAGAAACAAATGCCTGGCCTTTTCCAGGCCCAAATCCACCCATCCCAAAGCAGAACCCTGTGCCATCATGAGGCACATGGGGCCTTTCCATCTCCAGTACTAAGATGTGTCAGTGTCCAGAACAGGGACCCGATGTGATTCGAGTCCAACAGACAACAACCCTGAACCCAAACCTTCATTTGCTGTGCTGGCACACCTCAGCAGCCTCATCTTTCTGCCTTTTCAACATACTGACCTGATTTTAAGAGATGAATCCAACTGATAGCATTGCATGGAAAAGTCATTGCAGATGCCTGTTAGTGCCCTCAAGGAGCTGTTCTTCTATTCAAGGTTATACCTGTGGCTCTTAAACATAAGCAAATGAGAACTTAACGCATATTTAATTTCCACATGCTATATACTTTTGCTACCATCTGTGCTCCAGAGGGGTGAGGATTAAACGTGGACATAGAACCGTACCTCCTTATCACCGAGGAAAGAGATAAATGAGTCTCAGAACACAATTTTTCACTTGGAAGCATTTCATTGGACAAGCTTTCCCCCACATGGAGAACATGATGCTGGAATGGAAATACCTTAACCCATTTTATAAATTGGCATGAATCAAGGTAAACAACAGGCGTTGAAGAGATTTCAGTCACGGTGTTGCATGCTTCACTTACTGGATGATGATGTAATTTCATCACTGTCGATTAACTAATTTTGTTAGCATCTACAGTAGTTATCTATCAGTGCCTTGAGGTCTCCAATAATTTCTCTACTGAAGTTATGACTGACTTATACATCATCCAATTACCTACCAGTGACAATAAAAATGACACCTGGCAGTTAAATGAATGGTGAAAATCAGGAAATAGGAGTTTTGTCCCAGCTCTCACTCATTTGCTGTTTGTCCCACTCACCTAGGCCACAGATTCCTCATATCCTTAATTTGTTGAGTCCTGTTTCAGACAATCAAGATCTCCATCCGACATGAATTGAAAATACAGATACTCAACAAATCAGTCACTCAATGCCTTCACGTGAGCCCTCAAACGCAGTAGAGTCCTAGAATTCAAGTCTGTAATGATTCTTTACCTGTTCAATCGGATATCACCAGCTTCACACGCCAGGTGATTGCTGCCTGATGTTCCCCCAAAAAGATCCCTGCAACACTCACAGTGCAGATCCCTCTGTCCTGATCCAGCATCCCATGCATTAAGTGCACTGTGATAGCCACCCAGCTACGTTTCTTTTGGGGAGTCAAGAGGAGAGGTCATGGCTTTGTGCTGCTTGAGGTTGGGCCACTGAACAGTCCTGAGGCCAGACGAGCTCAAAAAGCCATTGCGATGGTGAAGAGTCTCACAACGTGCTGCCTCACGCAATGGGAGAGGGGGAAAAAAAAAAAGAGCTCTGCAAAACAGGGACAACCAGTGTGCGTGCCTACCTCACATAGGCTCTGGCAGATCTAAGGAATACAAACAGATTTTAGTTCCTTTATGGAAAAAGGCTGCACAACTCTCCCTTCTTACACTGGTCTGTAATGTAGCGCAGCAAGACGCAATGTTTTTACAGGTTGTTTTAAAACCTGTAGCCTGCTTAAAAGGCTACACTGTTCCACCACGAACTGTATGTGCTCAGGACAGCAAAGTTAAAAGCAGAACTTCATGCTGAAGCTAGAACAACGTGAATCCTTTATACAGTGGCACCTACCCATGGTATAATGTTCAAGCATGAAAAATGAAACCAGCTGAGTTTTGCACAGAGCTTTTGTGTGTGTGTCTGTCTGATGTGCTCTGTGAGCCTTTTGTCACAGCTCAAAGTGCTGTCCCCAGAGAGGGACAATTTTTTTTCCCTTCCCTCAACTGTGTTTTATGGTTTTATTCTAATTTTACAACACAATCTGTGACAGCTGGTCACACGGTGTGTCTGGGTTGAATAAAGCCCAGGGACCCTTTGCCAAGCCTCTACGCAATGTGCTGAACTTAATGAAATGTGTCAGCTCCACTGTGCATCGTGCATTCATGGAACTGAATGAATCTGAGTTTTCAAGGAAAACTAAAGAGATACATAACTGCACACAGCAAACCCCAGAGGGGTGGAGAGAGGAGAGGAATCCCAGAGAAACACTCAGCACTTTTACTATTAGCAAAATAGATCCTGATAGCTGGAATTTAATCAACCTGTATGAGTAATGATTTTAAACTATCAACGACTGCAGAGGTCTCAGGGGAGGACAAGCACAGTTTCAGTGGCTGAGTTAAAATGCCAGATCCCAGTGGTCTAGGTTATGGTGCAGCTCTGCCACATACATCCAGCACAATCCCAAATAAGTCACTTCATTTGCGGGCCTCTCTCTCCAATTTATATAGAGGGAACAAAAGTGCTTCCTTCTGGCTCACTTTGCTTCTCTCATCTATTGAAGTTATCAGCCCAGGAGGACACCAAGCACTCCTAGACACACAAGGGTACCTAGGTTGGTACTTGAAGTTGTTGTCACATTTGGGAGAGGAGAGCCATGTGTGAGAGTTCTGTATGTGGTGAACTGGGTACGCAAAGCAAAGTGCACAATGTAAACTGGATTGACCTTACTTGCTCCTCCCCACAGTGCTGCAGGATGATGAGGACCCTGATGAACACGAAAAATGCTGATTTTATCAGGAAATAAAAGGACATCTTCAAAAGGTTTAAGGTTTTCCTGCATCATCCCATTGCATGTCTTCTCCATGTAGGTTCTTGCTAAAAGTCAGTCTATCGGTAAAGAAATTAACGTCTTGATGCTCCATTGGAAACAAAAGGAAACATGAGTGCTGAGCCCCCTTGAAAAATCACACAGCACACGGTCTAGGAATTTTACTGACATAAGAGGGGGAATTGGCAAATTGTTACCCTAATCGCTCTAAAGAAGTTGCTCAGTTTTCCTTTTCCTACATGTTTTCAGCGACCTGTCAGCTGAACCACCCCAAATCCAGACCTGTCTGTGTCATCTGTGACACAAAGCAGGGAAATCTGTAACAAGGCACCCGATGTCTGTGCTTGGGCCCCACTAGAGCTTGCTGTCAAAGTCAGTCTGACATTTCTGGATCAGACAAGAAGCCATCTGACCTTGTCACGTGAGTTTGACCAGGAAAAGAGCAAACAGCACTTGTACAAACACCGTAAAACAGAAGTACAGGTGCCAAAATGTGGGTGTCCTTTAGGTTAGGGTTAAAAGTCAGAGACAGAACTCCCAGATGTGTGAACATTGCTTTCAACATTTTCTACCTCTCGCTGGCAGCTTTTAACTCGGAAGTTAAATCCCTTTTACTAAGGGATTAAGCTTTAAAATATCCTTTTAGGTAAGAAGAGTCTATTATTCTGTTTTACCTTAAGGGAAATGAAAGGTTAAATGACTCCTGCAAAACTTACACCTGTGTTGGGATCAGAAATAAAACCCCAGCTATCTTTGCTCCACTCATTGGCTTTAGCCCAAGGCTATATTTTTCCATCTCCTAACAGAAGCCCTTCAGAAACATGCTCAAGAAGACAATCTTCCCCTGCAACCAAGAGCCCCTGACTGGAATCGTAGCTCTGAACTGGCCAACCTGCCACATGTGCTAACCATGAGAAACAAAAAAAAGCCACAGCCATTTGAGAAACACATTTTCAAATATGGCATAGTGCCCACCACCCTGTCTCCAGCCACCTTCTGTTTGCACCTGAACCAACCGCACCACCCTCCTTGTCCCTGAACTCTCCTTCTCCTTCCACATCTGTTGCCTGCAAATCTTCCCTGTCACTACCTCCTTTTGGAAATGCCAAGGCCTGGACTGCATCCCTGTTCCTTCAGGCCACAATCACTTCTGGCCATGGAGAACAGCAAACTCCCCTTCTCTCATGGACCCTCCCCAGCTTCCCATGACACCAACCCCACCAGCGCAGTGTGTATGTTCCCACCTTCTTGTCCTATGCAGAAGGGTAAGATAAGAGCAAGCCCCATCCCAATGGGAGCAGACACGTAGCCTTGTAGATTCAACTGCATCAGGACTGTAGGATCCCACGTGTCATAGGACAGCATCTAACGCGTGCTAGTGGGATCCAGGCCAGGACCCACAACCCCCTGAGCTCACCATCAAATCTTTGATCCAAGGCAAGCCTTGCCTGCAATATCTTATCTACGCCCCATTGTTTCTGGGATCCAGTTCAAAATAATCCTTTTGGATTTTCTACTCCTCTGTCATTGCTCCCTCTATTCCCAGTTCCTCTCTCTCATGACGCAAATGCACCGCTGGTGCAAGACCCTTCTATTGTCCAGAAAGCCACATGGTCTTCCTCTCATCTTCTGCGAATGAGTTTTTGAATATTCAAATATATTCCATGTATTTCTGACCAAAGTTTTATGTAATTACCAACATCTATTCTCTGCCATCCTGTACATCATTCTGGAAATGGTTTGGGAGCAAGATTTATTATAGGCTATTGCAGTGTGCGCTTTGTTGAGCCTAATGAAAGCAGGATTTACCCAAGAGGAGGGATTAATTTAAGTGTCCTGTATCCCAGCTATAGCAATACTTTTAAATCCATATGTTTGTAGACAAGCCAACCTGCTCGATTCTAATGACCTGTGCAAGAAATAAATTTTTCAAACAAATTCTCAGCAGGATACTTTTCTTCAGCATCTCTGGCTAGAAAGGGCTAAGTGAGGTGATGGAGTTCTGAATCTTATATCTTGCTCTGGAAGTGCCTTTAATGATGGTTGGGTTCTGAGTTTGTAGAAGTGTTTTTAATTACTAAGGGGCAAAAAAATGAAGTCAAAGCTGAGCCAGCTGCCAGAGCTTCCAGAGTACTGACTACATTCACAAATCTTGTAATCTTTTTATGTTCATTATGAGAATACTACAAAAAAAGGGCAATCAAATCTTGGCCAACAAATTAAATGCTTATTCAAAGATTAATTCACATCATCTGTACTCCATTAGATGTTCTCTTTTGCCAGGGAATATAATGCAATATTTTCAGGGGGAATATTTGCTGCATTGCCAAGAGCTTGCAATTTACTGGCTTTTGCAGCATTGACATGGGAGTCACTAGGCTATGGGCACAGCTAGAGCAAATAGTGTAGCAATATACAGTATGAAACATATGGAGCAAATCTGCTTCATTCTGGTGTTAAAAGGTACTGATTATGACTCTGAGATGCAGCCAAGTGACATGGGGGAAGCAAACTCATAAACCAATAAAAGTTTATCCTTTGTTGTATCATGAAGGGAACAATTTGTTGCTGCTGGGTTTGGTATTTTTCCCCCCCAAACTATAAATACATCAAGAATTCATTTCAAAATCAGAGGATATGGCTGAGGAAAGTGTGACTTAATTTTGGTGCATCTAACCTGAAACATCGCAACAGGGCGACCTTTCCAAGAATAAACGCTTAGTACTGCTAAAGGCAGATCCCCACAATAATAATAAAATAACAGGTTCCCTAATCAATTTGTGATTCCTTTCAGAATGAACAGTGCCAGAATGCCGTTCTACTATCCTGTCTATTTTTGCATTTGCTAAACACAAAGATTTTAACTTCAGTTTCCCAACACCAAAGGCCAGCACTGTAGTGCCTAACTTTGGGGACCTTACGGGTAGATGTCAGATGGGTGCATGTACAAGAGTGAGATTCATGAAAGCCACTGTGCTCAGTGCAGAATTACCTACATTAGCTCACAGGAAATCATAACTACTTATTTTTTGCTCCTTAGGGAGCTGTTAATACTGCATTTAAATAGCTACAAGGACATTATACAATGCAAAGGTGTTTACACCTTTTACTGGATTTAGATCCTGATCCCTTTTCTGTGCAAACACTTTCAGAAACACCATAGCAATAAATATCCCCAAATAGTGGTTAATTACCCGCTTTCTTTCATCATAAGCATGAAGAAGTCAGAGACATGTCTTTTGTGTAAAAACTGACAACATCTAAAATGACAAAAACAGTACTGCAAAAGCAAACACAGAGCACATCTTGGAGAATGGGCAGATAATTCCAGCTGCAAAACTGATCCTGAGAATTCAACTGATGAGATGTAGGCTGACTGATATACTACAGGCCAGATTTAGGTAGACAGGTTTTGCTAGTGGAAGCTATGGTCCTTTCCAGATGTTCTACAATATCTGTGTTGTTGAAATACATGAATTTACAGATGTCACAGAATTTGCCTGCAGTTATATTATTTTCCTTCTGCAGTATTTACAATAAACAAATAACCATGGGATCTAGGTACCACACTGCCACATAATATACCCCCCTTAGTCACTTTGTCTGAGTCCCAAATCAGGAACAAATTACTTCCTTCTCTTGACTTCCCTGGGTACTGCAAACAACCCTGCTTGCATTTGGTTCCCTGTGGAAGCCAGATGCTATGAAGTGGCTATTTTAAATGGTTGAAGGGCAGAACTAAGTAACAGAATGTTGTTGTTTTTTCCTGTTGAAGCTACACAAGATCTGGGCTACCTAGCCAGGCTTTTACATACAGAAGTAAATATGCAGTATAATCCCAAAACAATTTTGTGTAAACTGTTACTTTCAGCTAGATAGATGGAGAATTAATTTCTACTCCCCACTACAATGTGCATTTCCCATTTCTCTCACTAGCCTTTCAGAAGTAAAAGGGGGAAATACAACTGCTCTGTTTAATGAACTGCTATTATTAATATTCTTATTATGATGCCCAATAAAAAATAAGTTTTTGTTTTCCTGAGCTCTTTCCTTCAGGAAATGTCAGCCAAACATAACCCAGCAAAAGCGAGTGCCATGTTTGCCTTGGCTTCTGGATGCACCGTATTCCCAGAACGAGGGCAGAATAAAATACTGGGGCCTAGGCACATTGCCTGGCTTGAAAATTGGGCACTGTCTAAAGCTAGTTTGCAGACATTGAAAGCCAAACCTGTATTCTGGGCTTTGCCAAGTCTGGTGCTTTTCCTTCACTTTCCCAAGCCTGTGGTAGCCACATCAATATATGTACTTGGGAAAAGTTTGAGCACATCCAAGGTGTTATGCAAATATCCTCTCTTATGTTCTGCTGCAATACATGTATTGCAATAACCTCTTGTAAAGGCTTTACAGACGTCAACATTTTTAGATTAATCACCAAGCAAAAGCCAGCAATTTTGCTGCCGTACTATACATTAATATAATCAATTAGCAGTGTCTAGTTGTTAAGCAGCATCAGAAATAAGGTGTCATGCCAAGGTTTGTGAAAAACAATTTGGACGCCATGTTCTCTGGTTTTGGCCCATGTACTGTAAACAAGAGAACACCCTTATTTCTTCACATGTGCCCCTGATGGAATGGGTGCATACTATAAATCACTCCAACTGAAATTGTGTGTGTTTATTTTCTGCATTAAAAATTCCAGAATATGCTTCATCCTCTTGTCACTGTACTTTGACATGAATGTAACTCCTCCACAATCAATGGAGTCACACCAAATGGGGTGCTAAAACAGGCTTTTAGGCAACACTGTTTTTACTAAGTCCATCCTCTAAGCAAGTTCTTCCACTAAAACAACAAGACTGAACTACAAAATTAATCAATTCCATGATGTTTATTTGTGAAACTCTCACAATCCAAGTGTGGATTCCTTGAGATTGTACTAACACCTTCCCCCCTCCAATTGTACTAAACCCAAGCACACCACAAACAAGGCATGAATGCTAGCATGTCTCCCTACCCAGAGATCTTATGATGTGAATCCATTCTGAGAATGACTATGAGTGTAAGGACTGTGTCCCCAGCCAGCTTTCTCAAGAGGCCTTTAAGATTTGATCTTTGGATAAATAAATGTGTCTTGGTTTTCAGTCATATCTGTTGTTTAAACAACCCATTCCTACAAATGCAAGAGCTGTTAAAATAACAGTACACTCACTAAGCCCAAATATTTCAGGATATACAGGAATAACCTGTTTATTCCTATCTTAACGCAGATAGCAAAGCAGATACGAATGTGATAGCAAAATGGATGGGATTGCACATCCTGCCTTTTCTAAGGAATTCCGCAGTTTCTTGCCCCAGTAGTTTACTGCTCTATGGCCTATCATTGGAGTCCCTCCCACAAGATGCTGTCTGAAGAGCGTTTCATTAATGTACATTGCCTTCACAGATGCTGAGACTTAGAGATCCTCGAAAGCCACGTGAACTTGTGCGCTTCAAAAAATCCAAATCAAGTCAGGGTTACTTGGTTCTTTCTGAGTATAGATCCCAACATCTCTGTACATTACAGAATAGACTAGGGAACTTTCAGCATAATTACTCCTTCCTAACAGGAGAAATACCCAGTGTTGTGGTATCAGACTACTTTACCACATACCATTTTTAAATGCAGATATGTTTTCATTGGCACAATGCCGATCTGAAACATGTTGGGCCTTTGGAAGGAAAATCTAGGGGGAGAGAGGGGAAAACAATCTAATTCCTCTAACAGGTTACCTTATAAGTAACCAAATTCTGTAGCTGCCCAGCATCCTGGCAGACTGGGAGCTATTCTAGGGAAGAGAAGCGGATGCTGAGACCTGCATGCAAAATGCAGTCTGTCACGTGGCAGTGCTGTTTATCACTCACATTCCACTCCTGTACCGTTGGTAACACACACAGACACGTTTCTGTTCTTACACATGCAACCATCATCAGAGAGCTTTGGCAACAGCTGAAGTCGAAAAAAACCCTAATGATAACCCTGGACTCTGTAGTTTTCTCTGAAACAGTTCTGACAGGACTTGTTGAACAGGCAAGAGAGCCCTGAAACTTTCAAGATGAAAGCAGAAATACAAGCATAACCGTCAAACTTCATTTGAGTTAACACCTCTAATGTTGTGACCAGAAATACTTTTCCAGAGAAATGCAGACAGGAGACTAAATTTGTATCCAAAAGACATTGCTCCTGGACTGAAATGCCAGCTCTGCCGCTGACCTGTTCAGTGATTTAATCTGAAGTATTTAACTCCTGGTTACATCGCCTTCCCCACTGGCAAATGAATAAAAAGATCTTGAACTTCCTGGGTGAGGCTAAGGTAAGTGGATATGTTCTGCCATACTTTTCCAAAGCAAGCCCTGTACTTGGATAAAATATTCAATATGCTACCCATATGTTCATTCCTGCCTCCATTTTGCTAGTGCTGGCAACTCTGCTATTTATTTCCAATGAGAAGTTTCATATTCCTTTCTTCACAAATGCGCAAACTATACTACACCTCATGGGAATCCGCTTCTAAAAAACATCTTTAAATCTACCTAATTCTTGATTCAAATCCTTTCTTAAAAACAGTGCTGCCACAAAATCACCCTGAAACTTGACAATGACAGGGCAAGCTCATAAGCTGAAACCTTCTCAAATTATGCCAAAACCAGCTACGTCTCCACTGCGATAAAAACATGAAAGGGAGACGTCTGATCTAACCCTGCTCCACATTTGCATGAGCTGGTGTGTTCCCATGTCCCTGTACACGACAACATGGAGAAAGTAGCCTGGGTCCAACAAAGCTGAGAGCAGGTTTCAAACAAACCAGAGGAAAAAGTTTTCCACTCAACACAAACTGTGGAGCTTGTGACCACATGATACAAGTTCAAAATGGGATTAAACACATTCACAGCGTCACAGTCTATTAAATCTCCAACTCAGGACATGGCTAACCTGCTGGTCAGTGTTATGTCAGAGGACAGACCACTCAACACACACCCTGATCTCTTCCTTTCAGCCTTCGTTACCCATCGTTGTCAGAGAGGACGTCAGGCCAGATAAACCTTTGCTCTCATCCAGTAGCATATCCCTTACTAATTTACCTACAAATGTAAGACCTGCCTTTCAGCAAGAGCTTATGACCTCTGGCACAATATCATCTATATTGCTTCTAGCCCCGTGGCAGGCTTCACGGAGCTGAGCACCCCTGCACACTGCCTTGTTATGTGCCCATTTCTTGTCGCCACTTACTTGCTGGTGTATTTTATTTAGCATGCACGTTATAGGGAGTGGGATGCTTGTTTGGTCCTATGTTCATTGAATGATCAGTATGACTATGTATAAATATTAGGCACAGGAGGTACTAAGGTAAGCTGTCAGAAAGCCCCTGTGGAGAGAAAACTTATACAGGACCAACCTCCAGCCCCCTCGATCCATCACACAAGGTTAGCTGATATGATAAACACCGTAAATAGAAATGACTTGTTCGGAGCAATAGCTGTTAAACCAATAAACAGCCAGAACTTTGGAGAAAAAACACTATTTTTCCTCATTTATCAAACAAGACTCTGTATCTTTTTTTTTTTCCTCCTCCTTTTTAAACAAGTTCAGTTTGTGAAGATTGAAGAAAAACAAGATGTCCTTTCAAATCCCTTCTCTGGATCAAACCTCATTAGGTTTTGATGTCAATGGTGCATAGAAGGCTGACCGCTGCCAGCAGAAGTATTTGGCAGCCGGACTGTTACATAACACAATCCTGTCTTTCACAGAAGAGAGATCTCTGTGCTACTAAATGTGCTAAAATTTAACCCGCTGCTTTGCTCCATCCAGCCAAAACAACTCTGTACATTTTCCATAGTACTACATGATGGTTACAAAAAGCCCTCAAGCTTATGCTTGAAAAATAAAATACATAGTAATACTAAAAACACATATAGGTATTTATCTAAGGAAGTACACATTTCCCTTTCCCCACCCTCTGACCGAAATCTGCTCTGAGAAGGGAGATGTTTGTCCCTAAAAGCAAGAGGAGTATTTTAAAAAAACTTGTAAATTTGTTAGAAAAAATATACTAATTGAAAGTGTGTTACTCTCAAACTGTGTCACTACTTCATGGATATGTTTGGATTCAGAACTCTGGAAACATAAAATGTTTTCCAAGGCTGTTTACAGTAAGCTTGAGTTTTCAGCTCCCATGAGTAGGAAGAAAATGTCTAACTTCAACTTTTTTTCCAGAATGGCTTTTTAGCTGTGCCTGTGTATCCTGTGACGCTGAAAAAACAGTATCAGCTTTGAGTGGTGTAAATCAGGGGCACTTTTGGTCCCATTCGTACTTTGTGCCAACAAACTGACATGGCAATTTACAGTGCCAGATGCTGACAGGTGATATTCCCACTGAACCCAAGTTTTAAAAAACAGATTATCTTCTCTGAGCCCCAGTACAAAACAGCCTATATAATTTCACACAGCCATCCCTGGACCAGTCCCAGTATCTTGTGTTCAGCTAATGAATACCCTCCAGCAACTGTGATATTAGCAAATCTCAGAAAAACAATTCCCAGTTATGGGACTAACAGAAACTGGAAGAAAGGCCTTCAGGATTTGCCCTGTAGGGAACCAAATGGAAAGACCCCAGGAGGCCCAGCTCTAGCCAGTCAGTTTGCAGTAAAGATTACCCAGTGGGCCTCTCCCAGAGAGCTAGAGAAATACTTTGGGGATGCAAACCCATAATCAACCCTAGAGGTAAGGCAAAATGCGGGACAGAGCAGAGGAAAGGCATGTGCACTCAACCCCACAGTGGGGAGCGTGGTGTGACCAGCTATGTCTCTACTTTCTGGCTAGTGTCAGAAATAAAAAATCCTTCCCCCAAAAGCTCTGGTGTCAGCTACTGCTGAAAGACGACGTTTGTTATAGGTGTTTCTTTATGCAGCCTGGACACAGGTAGCCACAGATACCTGACACATAGCACATGCCAGCATTGATTGCATCCCCTGTCCTGGGCTCCTATAATAGTGAAGACTGATCCTGAGGGAGGGAAAATATTCACTGAGCAGCTAAGGAAACTGCTTTCCATCTGCTCCTCTGATGGGAAAGTCAATAGAGGACAGAGGTTTATATAGTGCGAGTTTTCCACTGCAGGAGCTTGTCCATCCATTGAGAGTAGAAGGCTAGAGAGACCAGGGAGACCCACGTCCTAGGGCTTGAGCTCACCTCTGAGAACGTATTGGCCCAAATGCTCCAGCTCAGCAAATAGGGCAAGCAAAGCACCGTCTCCCAGTGGACAGTGGCCAAGTTGAACAGTGTCACTAGAGCATTCCCATTTACAGATGGTGCTACCATGACGTCCAGCAAAATCCTCCTCAGCACAGCCTGAAGATCATCTCTTGGTGCTCCTCCAAAACCCAATTGAGCCCATTATGTTTTCTGTTGAGCTTCATATTCCACAGGTTTCCATTTGATTGTACACAGGGAGAAGCATAAGAGGAGAGAAAGTAGGTGGGAATTGTTATTTACCTTTATGAAAATGTAGTTTACTTAGGAATTTATCTTTTGTTTCCCTGAATCAGGAATTAATTAGCCCACATTGCTCTCTCTGTTTGGATGCTGCGTATTATGCTTTTCTAGGCAGATAGTGGCATAGAGCAAGTACTACATAAACACTTGTTAACGGAGACTTGGAGCATGACGGAAAACCTGGGGATACAAACCAGCTGAAGAGAGGCAGACCAGTGCCGAGCTGGTGAACGGGTATTACACACACATCCAAAACTCTCAATACTCCCCTTTCACATACCATGACTCCCCACCACTGAGGTCCCAAATGACAGATCCTACTCGGAGCGCATTGGCGTGGCCTCGTGCCGCACAGGCTGCCAACACAGCCTCTTCCGACAGGAGGGTTTGCGGAGAGGGCGTCCCTCTCTGCTGCGGGAACTGAGCAGCTGTGAGCCCCAACCCTGGCCCTTTCTCCTGCCTGCCCAATCCCTCTGAGGGATGATACAGCAAAAACCTGGCTCCCACTAACTGTTGTTACAGCCAGAGGGCTCAGAAGTTTCTCTTGGCTCGCTGGCTAACTCGTGTAACCAGGGTGAGGTGGTGTGGGGAGCACGGAGGATGAGAGACTGGAACTGCAGTGCTAGGGGGAATGGAAGGGAGATTAGCTGTGTTTTACTGGGTGTGAAAAACATAATTAACAGTTTGGAGTCGCTATGGCTGTGCATGGACAAGGGCTGGGTTATGCGAAAACAGCGAGTATACTGAGGGAGCTGGGGATCGCCTCTGTGGGCAAGGACATAAGGAAACCTTGAACCAACAACCTTTGTTTAGGATCCCTTTCCCTTCCTACTTTATTCAAAAGCAGCACGGTTCTCCCTCATCTTCAACATTTTGTGTTGGTGTAAAGTCCAACTCCTTGTGCAGGTCTCTGTTGAGGCATTACAGGTATTTTGAATAATCATAATTTCAATGCTACCTGTATGTGATTTCCTTATAATCACACAGGCAGGAATCAAATCACTTTTCTTTTTTAACATGTAGGCATTTGAGTAGATTGATAGGGAGTACTTACTCAAAGGACACCAGTCTCTCATGGCATGACCATCTCCTAGAAACCATACTGCCTGCCAGAACTTGCTGCATTTCCGCTGAAATGAACATCTTTTTTTTTTTCATTGCTACAACATCAGTTCATGCTCACTCTTTGCAATGACAGATACTGAACTGTAATTTTATGATAGTCCCTTGGTGCAAATAATCCAGTAGAAGCATAATTGCATGTTATTCATGCTTGGATATTATTAAAAATCCATTATCAAACAGGGTAACTCTTTGTGACTACATATCTAAAAGGGAACTATTTCAATCCCACACAATATTTTCTTACGCAAACACTACAGTCTACATGCATCACTCAAAGTTAAAAGATGCTGAAGAGCATTTGAAAGCCGTTGGTATCTACAATTACTTAAAATCCCCAGATGAACCATTTTAAATCTCACTGAAATCTAATCTCCCACAAAACCTTTTTTTTCCCCTCCTAATATCACATTACACACTGTTGTAGCCTACAGATATATTAGGCCTGAAATTTAAGTCATGCCAAGTAAAACTCCAATCTGCTTATGAATATCTATGACCACACGAGGCTTTTTCACATGTAAAGCATTTTTTGCTGGCTGAACTTATCAACATTTAAAATGTTTGGGCCATCAACTTTGTCCTCACTTAGTCATAAAACAGAAAATATGGCTTTGGACTGTATGTAAAAAACACATAACAGCTTTGGTAATCACATTGCAGTTTGGCTTCCTTGCTTTTGCCTACAATCACACAAGAAGTTAAACTCAAGGCATAAATTTAAATGCCCTGACTTCCCTATGATTTGTGGTGCATTGAACAATTCAACCTACAGACATGTTAGGTGAGCATGAAGGTACTGTATAAACAGTTATGTTGCTACTACTGATTACCTGGAAAACAAATATGTACCAAACAAGTAGATAGCAATGACTACACAAAAGCATTTTTAAACTACTCTCCCATTATATTATCCAAATCCTTTAGAAGCATTTTAATTAACAGCTGATTCATCCATTGCATCCATTACTCCTTTCCTAAACACGTCCCCTTATAATTATTACATATGCTGCTATTCTTTGCTGATAGCCTGTTCAACTGCATTCACACAAAATAAAGATAAATTCATATCCCAGAAGGTCTACAAAGAGAGATGGCCTTTTGCAGTTCAGGGCAAGGAAATCCTTATAAAGTCATTCTCCTCCTATTTTTTTCCTCAAATAAGACTACTTGATTTAATCCTAGTTTTGTGTGTGTGTGTTAGGGTGGGAGTGGGGGGGAGGCAGGAAATCACACCAAACTGAGGCTTAGCATTCAGGACTTCAGGCTGGAGGCAAATTTGAAGTGCTCATAAACAGACATTTTTATATAAATCTCAGGAGAAAAGACTGGTAAAACTTTCAGTTTGACCAAGATATCAGGGATCAAAGCAAGATCTTCAGAGCGTAAGTCATTCATCACTATAACTCTAGCTGGTTATAGGACACTAGCTCAGTTTCTTTGAGCTGGGCCTGTAACGGTCAGTCTGTAGAGACTGGCCAGAGATCTCTATACTGCATGCCCAGAAGATGACACATGCTCCCCCATCCTCTGCACTGTGCACTAAAGTGATGCCAGGACTCAGCCCTTCTGCCCACATAGACAATCCCCTGCTCCACTCTCAGAGTAGAAAAGATGTCTCATTAATTCATGAGTGCTAAAAATAAACTCAAATAAAAGTTTACCAGGTTGGGACATTTTGTGCTATAATACCACTCAAGTGATGACTTTTTTTTTTTTTTTAAAGTTTCATTTGGCAAAACAGCGCATTTCCCAACATGGACCAGGCACCCTGGGTTACTTCAGAGGGGATACAAGCAAGCCAGGTTTTTCTGATTTGCAAATTAGCTACTGCACACGTACATGTTATATTTGCAGAACAATTTCCCAACATGTACATTTGTACTAAGAGTCTTAATGTCCCTATGGTGCAGAGTGATTTATATGTGAGGCGTGTGTGACAGATTCATGTTACCCGTCCAAAGAGGCTGTGGTATACGCCATCTATCAACTCTCAAGCTTGTTTTCTTTTCATTTTCTCTATTAAAAAATTAAAGAAACTGAATTGGGGAATTAAGAACATCAGTTTGCCAACCTCCCAGATTTTTTACAGTGTTTTAAATAAATCAAATCAAGATTATAAAGGGCCAAGACCAAGAATAACTATTGCATTAAAGAACATTGTTCTGAATCTGGAGCAACTAACAGAATAACCTTGTGTATTGACTCTTTTCTCTGAATACAAGCAATATAGGAGCAGGTTTCAAGAAATGAGCACAAATAGAGAATTGTCTTCCTGAAAATGTATTAAGGACCAACTTTTTTATATAGCAGCTGGATGTTTTCAGCTTTGGAAAAACACTACACTGAGCCACACGGTCTCTGGCCCTTATATGGGACAAGCATGGCTGGGTAAAAGGAAGACACAAGGACATGGCACTTTTATGCATCTTGTTCAAAGTCCAAAGACGATGACAATCCCTCTGCAAACCTCTGTGTGGGAACGTTAAGGCCTGGGCTGTGCCTACATGGCACATTCAAAATCAGCTTATGTCCATGTACATCCAAGCATTGCATGTTCTCACCAAGGGGAAGCCAGATTTAAACACTCCTGAGTTTTGGAATGGTCTGGATGACAAACCACATGGCGCAAGTCCACTTCTCACTACAGCCAAGTGCCCAGTCCTGATCTCATTGAAAACAATGGCAAAACTCCTGGAGAACAATCCTGCTAAGAACTGGCCAAGTGTCTATCATTTTTCTCACTACTTAAGCTCTTATTTTTACTATTATACCTGACTAAACTCTCCAAGCTGTGGGTTTTTTCCCACCCTGATCTCACTTGAATGATGTCAGACAGGGGTAGGGAGACAAATACAGAAATGCAGTAAATGCCAAAGCTGGAACCAGCAAATCCAAGAAATAAATATAATAAGTAGATGCAGTGCCAAGGCTGGATACAGCAGCCGAGGAAAAAGGGAAATGTAAAACTTACTTGGCAAGGGCACATGGATTCATCCAGCTGAAAGAGGCACATTCCAGCCCACACCATTGTAAGCAATAATCTATTTCTCCCTGGAGAAAATACAGATGTTTGTAATTTTTTTGATATTTTTTTTTTAACTACTCATATGAAATAACCTTGTTGTCTTGGAAAATTCCTCTAGGACCTGCTATTGCAAATGTTACTTCTGTACAAACTGTAAACTGCTGACTCAAACCAAACACACATAAAATTAAATACAGGACAGTTTTGAAATGCATTCCAATAATAAAGATGTATTTGAAGACTGACTGAGACTGATGACTTAAAAAACATATTCAGGCTAGATAAGATGCAATTAATAATAATAATAAAAAGAAATTGCAATCAGATCTTTTCTTGTCTGCAACAGTGTCCTCCTCCACATCATCCATTTCAGAATTTTCTTTGCAGAAATAATACTCATGAAGACTGAAAAATATTTAAATCCTCTTATTTCAATGGAGCTGATACTGCAGTAACTTCATTGTCTTTTAATCAGATGTTGCTGATTTACAGCAGTGTAAGTGGTGGAAGAATACAGTCATCACATTCTTAGAGAGGCTTACTGAATTTGGCACCAAATCCTTCGCTGGCAACTCCTATGATCTGGGCCAGAGAAATATTTTAACTGAAAAGGCCCAATTCTTCTCTGCTTTCTACTGTGTATTGTTATTTGCATCTGCCTATGGTAAGGCTCCCCTGCAGACTTCTGATTTTCACACCTTCTTGTAGATGTGAACAGCTGTGTGCTCTTGAGCATACAGGTGAAAAGAGTTCAATGTCCAAACATATTTTAGTACGCAAGTTTTCAGTCTTCATAATTATTCTTTCTCTACATTAACCAGAAATCTGTTATGCTTGTTCTTTTTTATTTCTGGCTTAAAAGACCCATGGCTTCAGTCAGCCTCCTGGCTGAAAGTCAGCCTTTGGATTCTTGTCTAGCTCTAGGGAAGATGATGAATTGGAGAATTTAAAATACCTCTTCACAGAAGGGCCCAAGAGCACAAGAATCACCACTCTATCTGTCAAGCTCAGAACTGAACCCCAAGGCAGTTGCTGGGGAGAAGTGTCAAATCTGTGGCTGCTGTAAATCCTCCTGGCTTTGTTGAACACTGACAATTTAAGTTAGCAGAGAACTCAGCCTGACATTTTAAAATACATCTAGGATGGACCTGAATGTGCTTATTTGTGCAGCTAGAACACTTAGAGAAGGGTGAACCTTTGATTCCCTGAAGATGAGAGACACCTTTCACAGATGAGATCATGAGCATCAGGAATAATGACGTCAGCCTCTGTAAGGCCACCAGTACCCTACCCTGAGAGCGTAGGCTCCTGCTGAGCATCATCTTCTACAAGCACTGATGGTGACAACAGACAGATTCTAGTCCTTTTCTCAAATGAGCCCTAAATGGGATGAAGTGGGAGGGAATTCCCCAGGTAGATCATAGATGCTTTGTATAATATTCCCTTTTATGCATTCCATATGTTATCTTTTACTTGCAGCACCTATCTACAAGACAGACCAGGAGGATGCAGGTGAGCTGAGAAGCGTTTTTCCACAATACTCTTCATTAGTTTGCCACCTCAAGCAGATTTTAAGTGTTTCATACTTTCTACTTGAACACCTCTCAGACAAGCCCTCAGTGACCTCCTTGGCACACAGTTCTGTTGCCTAATTGGTAACAGAGTTAAAATGCTTTCCAAATCTCTCATTTAAATCTGTGATAATTTCACAACCTAAGTCTTTGCATGCATCACCCATCTCTCTCTCAGACATTGTCTCCTCCTGGCTTTAGATTTTTCCACTCTCAATTATTCATCTCCTGGTCACTCTCCTAAGTCTTGTAGGAAATTAAAATTGGCCATTTAAGATGCACTATAAAAATAGGACCACTCCTCCCTGATAAAAAGACACAGGGTTCATTATTTTCCAAGCTCTGCTGTGTCAGCAGCTCCAACCAGCTATTATAAAAATGAAGCTGCCAAGGCTGGTAAAAGTCACTTTCTTATTAGTGACTAATTATCTACCAGTAGATCTGGGTTCAGTCTTCATTGCCATTGCACATATCCCATATTGGCTGTGGCAAGTGGAAAATTTATGATTTCATTTTCAAGGAGTCTTGCAAATAGAAATGGAGAAAGAGTTGGAAAACACAAGGAAAGAAATTAAAAACCTGATGCAAACTTTTCATATTGCCAGAATCCATCCCCTTCCATTCATTTCACTCCCCAGATCATCCGTTATGTCAAACAGACTCTCTCTTCATACAAGCTGCACATGCCCCACTGGTGTAATCTCCCTGAACTAAAGAGTGCTTTTGGGTGTGGAGCTGTATCATGTCTTCCCTTCATCTGTGAAAGTGGAACCGGTGAGGAACCGATCAGAATATTTTCCTAACAGTATCACCCAAAATACAGCTTCAACTTGATAGAAATATCTCTTATCTCTGAAGAAGCCAGACTCCAGTTTAGCAGGAGGGAGGTGTGCCTCCTCACACAAGGGTGACTGACCTGTATGACTCCCTGCCAAAGCATATTTTGGATACAAAAATTTACACAGGCTCAATAGAATGGAATTTACTTGGGAAAAATATTCATTGAGGGTTACTAATTAGACTATCCACAGAAGGGTCATGAGATCTTGTCAGTGAAAATAGTTGACTGCTTAAAGACTACCTTGGGGAGAATATCATGTATGTTTGCCCTGTTCCTGATCTTCCCTGAGTATGCACTTGGACACCATTAGAGATGGGATACTGGGCTGGAGGGACCCTTGTCATGTCCTCAGGACAGCCATTTTTATGTTTTTAAAATTACAGTATACTTAAGGAGGGACTAGGTGCAATGGCCAAATTTCAGGTGTGTATCATCCTTTTTGGCCCAAGCCTCACATCTGGAAAGCTAACACCATCCTTGACAATTTGGTTCCCAAAGTGAGGCAGATGACAGGACCACTTGTATACAGCTTTTAAGGCTCTTACAGCATTGGGGCCCCAACCTTCAAAACGGTATGTTTCCAGGCAGCTACACCAGGACATCATCCACACAACAATACAACTTTGAGCTGGATTTCAGGGTCTGAACCTCCTTCTGGCCTCCTCCTTCCTGAAGTTGAACTCTCCAGTCACAAAGCAATGTTCTCACCTCCCTTCCTCCCCATCCCATTTGTCTGCCGTTTCTTACTCATGCTCTGCTGACCTCATCCTTATAAGCCCTAAGATGATCTGTTTTATTGAAGCAGATCTTCAGAGCAAGGCAAGAAAACTAAGGCAAAGAAAGTGAGCACACATTTCTGAAATAAGTCACTTTTACCCTTGAAATATGCAGATATCATAGCTTTTCTAGACAAACCAGCAAACGCCTGTCTCTTCCTCCTCTAACATGTTCAAGCCCTTTTGTTAATCCACAGACCCACTTCATGCCTCCTAGTACCACCACATGGTTAACAAGAGAAGCAAGCTTCCACTGTCATTAAAACATTTTTCAGTGTCAAACTCAGCCAGGATTAGCTGGAGAACCCCTGCTTGCCAGAAACCCCAGCCCACAGACAGATTTCTCCTTTCAAGGAGAGTCCTTGCTCTGAAGGCAGACACTTATATCCCTTGGGAACCATCACAGTGGCCATCACAGCGTGAGAAGAATGGACCACCAGAAAAAGGACTTCTTTCCATTTTCCACATTCCCATGGCAACCCTCTCCACATCTGTAGACCCTGGAGTGGTCAAAGTCATCCTAGGACTTGTGTCTTTATAGGGTTTAAAATAAGAACCTAACTCCCTGCTGGTTTCTGTGGAGACCCTAACCTGCCTGAGGAACAAGCTCCGGAGGAGGCAGCGACCCTGCCAGCAGGAAGATCTTCTTAACTTGCTTTTCCTGCTTCCTGCCAGCTCATGCTTGCCTGTGAAGAACAAAGTACACTTGACAACCTTGTCTGAGATGGCCTTTTCTCTGTTTTGTTTTGTTTCTCATTGCTCTGAGAGTATTATGAGTTAGGTGTTAGGAGCTTATCTTCTGTAAGGCCTTGCAGACCCTCTCACAAACCTTCCCCTGAGCAAGGGATGCACTCCACGCCTCAGCACTCGAGTACTGAGGTGGCATACAGAAAACTGCAAACACGCTGTTTTGTACCAAGAATGTGTGTGAGAATAGGCCTAGGAGGTCCTTCCCCATTGCAGTTTCCTCCTAGCCTGCTAGAGCAGTGATTTTCAAATGGGACAAATGAGATTACCAAGGTATCACCACATAAGGGAACAACTCCAAATTCAGCGTGTAAACACACCAGCAGTTTCATTTAGCTCTGGCATGCTTACTCAACTGGAGCTGAGAAACCTTGGAAACCCTGTCTCAGAAACCAGGACGACAGAACCGGGTCACCACTGCACTAGCAGGTTGACGAGCTTTATGTTAACCTTCGCTGGCTGTACTTTCTTCTGGTTTTCCTCCACTGAGGGGTAAAACAAAGCCAATTCTTCAAATAGGGAAAGGAGGAAAACTTCACAGAGGCTGTCAGAGTACCTTGTCCATCTATGTACAAGCTGTTATTTTCCTTAAGGCCCATTTCTGTTATTTAAGTCCCGCAGTACCTTATGCTGTTAATGGCTCTGTAGCTTTACATAGTTCACTGGGAGCAAAGGGATGAACTCAAAGCCCTTTGGAGTTAAGAGACTCATAAAGGGACTTTGAACCAAGTCCTTAACCCACCTTCCATCAGTACTTGCTAAGTGTTGCCCTGCTCGCAGACCACTGCAGAACTCTCCCCACTTGCTTCATTGATTTAACACTTTCAGATCATAACTCAGGAATAGAAATTAAGTATTTAAAAAAAAAAAAAAAATCAACTATTAAAGTAGGTAGTGAACCACCATGGCAATAGGTAAACTAGAGTATGCTGCTTCAGAGGTCAATACAGAGTACTCAAAACTATGTTCGAATAACTTGGGATAAATTCACGTAAAGCGACGGTTACGCAGTATACTGAGAACTCAGACATTTAACAAACAGGGCTGTTCTGTTACAAGTAACTAGTGGCTGTTAGGACCATTTTGATTTTTTTTATTTTTCCATTCTCAATGGATTCAAGACACAGTTTAGATCCAGAGCCATACAATCCCCAAATTCAGGGAGCTTGGATCTAAGAATTAAGTTCAATTCAAACCCCTCTTTTTAATTCCTTTTTATTTTGGTCTATCTTTAAGCATTCCCAGGTCCACAATAACTATTTCCAGGATCCAATTCAAAAGGGAGCCCTTAAACAGCTAAGAAAGGTCTTTGCCATTAAATTACCTCCTCATCTTCCAATTCTGCTGCCGAATGAAATCTGGGCAGCTGTTAGCAGTTTCTTCAGTGTCCTAATTTGTAGAGTTACAAACTGAACAACATGTAGCTTGTACACGACTGCTATATCTGAATGCTTGTCAGACATGGTTCTTATTCAAGACTGGTTAGCCATCAAAAACTAGAGATTTTTCTTCCTCAGCATGAGGAAACTTGCTTTTCTTTTCTGAATTTGTTGTGTCAAAAATCCTGGCCAGCAGTTGTAAAAGCTTAAATCTCCAAGGATGGTGAAAATTATCTACTTATTACTTTGTAATTATTTTAACGTTTTGGATCAAAATGACTAGAGTCCACTATCCACATTTCATCCTGGCTGACAAAGCTGGCAGACGATCCGACACCAAGAACAGAAGAGTAGGAAACGATTTGGAAACATGCTAAATCTGGAAGACAACCCTTTGAAACCGCAAAGGAGTCTCTGATTAAGTGGCCACTCTGTGCATTCGTGACTAATTCAGGTTAGAAGAAACAGAACACAAAACCACCTCATCTGGGACTTCTACTATGAGCTGAACGGAGCCCAGGGTAGGGAATTGTCCTCACCCTGAGGGTGCCTTAGCAAGTCTGGATCTGGAAAGCCAAATATATAGAAGTTCCACTTTGCAGAGAGGAACGGGGGATTTAATATTACTGTTCTAAGTTGCCTCCGGTTTACATTCTTGCAGCTCTGGGTTAAGATCTCAGAACCACTGACCTAGGCAGGAGTTTGCACTACTTGTGTCCCACAGCAAACTACTGTGGGTAAAGAAAAGAGGTGCAGTAGGTAGGTCTCTTGAAGGTGAACTTGAACACTGTTTCAAGACCTTGATTCTACAAAGCCCTTGAACACATCCTGGAGTTCAGAGAGGAGGGGCAAAGTCTCCTCTTCCTCTCCCCTCTATGCCACAGCTTCAGAGCCAAAAGAACATGGGTCAGGCCAGGTATGAGGAGAACCCTGGGGGAGCCACAGCTCATTCCTGAGCTCCTACCCACTGATGAAGGTATGAGGAGAACCCTGGGGGAGCTCATTCCTGAGCTCCTACCACTGATGGGCACATCAGTCCTTGCCATGGGAAGTGGTAGCAGCTATGGGGTTTTTCAGTCTCCCTCCAGCTGCCAGTGCAGCTGCTGCTACCACCAGTCAGGCAACTTGTCTCAGCAAGTTACATGGATGCCCACCACAGCTCGAGACCAGCACTGAAAACAAGCCCGCAACCTGCCTTGGAGACTCCTTCTTTCTTCAGCAGACACATTTCTGAAGTGTTTTTGTTCTGTTGTTCCCCTTTAATGTTTCCCACATATCAGCACCCTTGAACAAAGCCATCTCTTTCAACGCTCTCCATCTAAGCTCGCTGCCTCCCCAGTGCCCACAGGAAGTGCTCAAAGCATATTTCACTGTGATACTTATTTGGCTGTGAACGGGTTCTACCTCTGCTCTCCATTCCCTCTCTTTCAGATGACAGGGAGGGTATTTTGTAAAGCAGCCTTTCAGTACACCAGCAAGGAATATTGTAATAATATTTCTGAATCTCCATCCCGGTTCCAGAGACTGGGGTGGCATGCACAAATTAGAAACTAGACATTCACATGTACACACCCACACACCCCATACCACCTTATTTAAAGAAAAAATAATACTTATTTGCAAGAAATTTAAGCATCTTATTAAATGAATCCAAATTTTTGCTAAGTTATGAACAGACTGACATAAACTTAGATCCTTGAAAGTCTCAGTTATAAATAAAATTGAAGTTCTGTCCCTAATTTCCTCTCATACTTCCAATTATTAAAATAATAACCAAAGCAGGGTTAAAAATGCCATTTTTTCCATAGCATTAATGGATTTTTTTTCTTTTTAGTAAGAAAATTAAAATAAAATCCCTTGTTTCAGAAATTAATTGGCTGGTGTCTCCCCATGACAAAGTAAAAACACATTCATGACATTCATTTATCTTCAAACCATTCACTTACAGCGAGTGCCATGGAATATGGATCTCATTGAGCAGGGTGGAAAACAAACCAAGTATCTTTTGGAACTAATAATTTTATTACAAATATGGGTTTTCAGAACTGACTACAATCTGATGATTTCCAAGCAAGAGGACACTAAGGCATTTCCCTCCAGGGAATTAGCTTTTGTTTAGGGACATTCCAAAAAAACAGTCCGAACAGATATATTCTCTTTGCTGTAGCTTTTTTTGCAGACTTTGTTCTGAATGCTATTAATTAACTGAAGGGGCCCCAAAAGAGAGCCTATCCCACACGAAAGCAGCAGCACACCAGAAGACATGCAGCTCCAAGCTCCACAATGAAACTCCTAATGCTCAAGTTCCCATCTAGTTCCATTTTGCACCTTTCACAGCCACCAAATTTCACTGCTGTACAGGATGAGAGATTTTTCCTGAATGAAGTCAAAGCTTGCTTCTTGGTCTACTTTTTCTTCCTACTCCACCACACTGAGGCAGCCACATCACTGTAACCTTTTAGTAACCTCACATCCATCATATGAGCTTTCTTCTGTGCGCAACGCATGCTTCTCAGAGGTTGTCTTCAAGAGAAGTGAACCGTACCTCAGACCTATTTTAGACCCCTCACGCGACTCTCCTAGACAACACGCCAAACTTCTGCACCTCACAGTCAGAAAGGGTCCCAGGGAATGCTAACATCCTCTATGCTTGAACATAGGAGCACTATAGACCCATAGGTGTGGTAGCTGTAAGGCCTCTGGCCCTTTGACACACAGAATAAGTTGTCTTAGAACCAGACTTTTCCTCTACAGAAGCATTTATCCTTTCTTCCAATGGCACAGAGCGCTTAGAGCAATAGGTGAAAACAGTAAAAACCCTAACACTCAGGTTCTAGTCTTTCATTTGTCACAATCTCCCCTTTGCAGCCATGGACACCACCTCCAGCCTGCCTTGCTTGCACTCTGAGGGTGTGTGAACATATTTTTCTCGTGGTTTTATGAGAGGGTGTATTAGTCTGTCAGCCGCATTGACAGCTGGACTCACTGCAGTACCCCTTCCTTTTCCAGGCTAGGTTATAAAACAGTTTAGTGCTTCATTTCTTGCTCTTAAGTTTAGGCAAACCAATTTTACCAGCACTAAAGCTCAGAAATTTCTTCTTCATAAATATTTAACCCAGTTACTGTACACAAGCACTGATGCTGCTTATCTATTGCTTTACATTTTCTTCCTGATTTCTTTAGAACTCTAGGTACACAGTAATCAGTTACAAGCTCACAGATGCATACTACTTATTCAGAGGGGACAGACCACCAAAAAAATCCCAAACAAACAAACCAAAAAAGGAATAGCTGAACTGTTTGTCACAAATCAAATCACACTACCCTTGCAAAATACTATCATCTCACTTTGAAATGTGTTAGTGAGCTGACTTACGGAGTGCATCTACTGCAGAAAATCAAGAGCAAGTTTGCCAACACCAGCATATACCAGATTGATGCTTGCCCCAGGACATGTTTCGTTTCACATGGTGGCAGTCTCCCTTTGACTGGGCAGTACAATGGGCTCTCTGTACAGCCAATACATTCTGTTTTTCTGGAGATAGCAATGTCTCCAATAATTCTGGGGGGGGAAGAGTGAGCAACAGCTGAAATCCAGATGACTTGAGTGCTTTGGCTAACAAAGAAAGATTGTTGGAGGCTAAATAAGACTGATCCTTCCTAGAAAGAGCTGTGAACAAATAAGTACTGCATGGTCAAATGCTAGATTAGGATTCAAATAAGAATTTCTGCATAGATCATAAATCAAACTTAGCAGTGGAAAGGGTTTGTAGAAGAGCAGAGCAGATGTGGAATGTCTGCCTAAGTGTTCTGTTTTGCCCCTTCTGACATAAGGGGTTTCTGGTTTAAGGGCTGGAATAAAATTTGGACTTACCCTTAAGATTGTGCCAGCTTTATGAAAGGTGAAGCTTTTGTGTTCAACTGCGAACAGGAAGATGGAGGATAACATTTTAGATTTTCCCCTTTCTATTAGATGCAGTCACTTCTTAGTCACAGTCTGCAGCCTCAACCTCCACTTCGCTCCGGGCAGTCCAGATGAGTTCTGCCAATGCATGTTTCCCTGAATTTCCTTCCTCTAACACTGATATCAACCCTGAACTCAGAGTCATATGAGGGGGATGCATGTCTGATCTGGAACAGATGCAAAACCACACGAGGTCTTCACATAGGAGAGGCACATGCCTAGTGTTTGGGGATGGTGTAACAGGAGGCTGTAGCCTAAGGCTGCAACCAGAAAGCATGCAGTAGGTTTCCCAAGTATATTTCTTGGCAGTATGGGCATAACAACCGGTTAAAAGAGCTAATCAGGCATCCTTTTTGCCCTAGGTGAGGGGAGCTTACAGCTGTGGGACCAAGACTTCCCAGTCAGCAGATATCTATCGTGTTTCTTGGAGATCAGTACCTAAATAAAGATGAAGACCAAAAATATATATGTGAGGGAGGGTTTTTTAAAAATGGGATCTAACTACACAAACCCAGCAACACAGTCTGAACATTAGATTTCAGTCTCCCAAACCATAGGCCTCTGATGCAAAAGGACAGGGAAACATCCCTTAGCTCTAGCAGTCCCAAGCTCTCTTCATTAGGCCCTTCAAGAGGGCACGTTTGTCCCAGTACTTCATCAGACCTCCTTTCCAACTGCCAGTGAACAGTGCTGGGACCAGGTGTTTGATCAGTCCCTGTGGTACTGCCTTTAGCCACGTACTTGCTGCACTAGACATGGAAAACATGATCTTTCTGCTATGTTCACCAGTAAATAGGTGGGAGGTTTTTCCCTCAAAAACCCAAAACAATTTTATACTGAGGTGGCAAAGTTGCTTGTGCGAATTGAACTTAGTCACCATGTACTTACACAAAAGAAATTGGTTTACCCTCCTGTGTTCCCATGAGCCCTTTTCTTTTTTTAGGGAACATCTGGAGCCCAGCACCTTTTGAGCACTCAACATTTTGGGAACCTCCCCCATCAAGAGTTTCCTTCCACAAGGAGCCACTCATGCACCCCAGAAGTGAGCCCATGCCCTTTATCCCTAGACCACATCAGTTAAGAGGAGAATTTAAGCATTTGTCCTCAGCTGATGTCCTTTTCATAGGGCCCCTCTATTCCCTGACAACTGAAATCTATCTGTGAGCAAGCCACAGCCCCTGCTGAGAGACAGGGTTTATTAGCACAGGCTCAGTCCTGTTGTAACATGGCAATGCCTCATCAAGCCAGCTCAGGATGTGGGCACAGCTGACTCAACTTCCATCCAAAGATCTTCTGGATGGAGTGTCCAAACTGCTGTGTAAAAATTACGACTCCTCTGGTCTTTTTCTGGGGCTGTAACTGCCAGTCCAGTGCCAGCGCCTTGAACTGACAAGCCGTGAAGTGAGGAACACACCATTAGTGGCCATCCACAAGAAATTTGGCTGAAACAACTTCCCTAATGGCAGCAAGGCTTTCTGGGGCAAAGGCTGGCACAGACTCCAGCACAGCAAGGTGCTATTCAGCTGCCTTCGTAAGGGCACCTCCTGTATCATCTGGACCTCTTGGCCTTGTTCCAGCCCACAACGGGCTCCTGCCTCTCTGCCCAACACAAACTCTGCTCCAGAGTATAACCACCTTGTGCTTGAATGAAGCAGAGATCTTAGGAGATGTAAAGAAAGAAAACAAAAAAGTGAAAGACTGTATTACATACTTATTCAGAAAGTAGCTGAATTAACCTTTCCTGTCCTAAGGAGCACATGCCTTGCTTGAAACACACTAATTTCTCCCATATGTCAGTCAAAACCAGTAAAAGAAGATGTAAAACCAGGTTAAAAGTCACATGCTTTAAGACAAGACTCTGAAAATCCATCAGTAGAGCCACTACCGCATGAGTTTGATGGGGCTTCAAATTTTTTTGTTTTCTCCAAATAGCCACATATGTGGCTGCAACATTTCTTTGGAGACAAATACATCCTTATTTTAGTTACTGGACTTGTCTCAAAAACGCGCCTATAAATCCTCTGGGAGTGAGGAGGAGTCACAGTGGAAAGACTGATGGATCTGCAACACCACAGCAGCTCACACGGTGCGATTGCCATAACTGTTCCTTTGTGGCCGCAGCATTAGCTGTGTGTCACTGAGCCTTAAACGCACATTCTGAACTGCCATATCTAATATAGTGGACTCTGGTGGATAGTTAAAGACAAATGAGAAAAAATGAGCAGCATGGAAATACAACGTGAAAAGACTCACTTTTTAAACAAGAATAGGAGCTGTTGTGGGACATGGTGCCTGATGCCTGTGTATTCTGCTGTCCTAGGCTTTAGTAACACAGCCTTCATGGGTGCCATGGTTTAACCCCAGCCAGCAGCTAAAAACCACACAGCTGTTCACTCACTCCCCCTCTGTGGGGTAGGGAAGAGAATTGGAAGGGTAAAAGTGACAAAACTCATGGGTTGAGACAAGGAAAGTTTAATAGCTAAAGCAAAAGCCACACACAAGCAAAGCAAAACAAGGAATTCATTCACCACTTCCCCTGGGCAGACAGGTGTTCAGCCACCTCCAGAAAAGCAGGGGTCCATCACACTTAGCAGTGACTTGGGAAGACAAACACCATCACTTCAAATCCTCCTCCCCCCCCGCACTTTCTCCTTCTTCCCTGGCTTCATATGCTGAGCATGATGCCACGTGGTATGGGATATCCCTTTTCAGTTGGGGTCAGCTGTCCTGGCTGTGTCCCCTCCCAGCTTCTTGTGCACCCCCAGCCCACTCGCTGGTGAGGTAGGGTGAGGAGCAGAAAAGGCCTTCACTCTGTGTCAGCACTGCTCAGCAGTGACTAAAACATCCCTGTGTTATCAACACTGTTCTCAGCACCAATCCAAAACACAGCCCCAGACTAGCTGCTGTGAAGAAAATTAACTCTCTCCCAGCCAAAGCCAGCACAGTGCGGTTTCCTTAGTTGTACACTCTGAATGAAGAGCTGGCAGTATTCGGAGGCTCTCCTTGCTCCTTCTTTTGTTTTGTTCTCAAGACTATTCTCAGCAATGAAATTGCCAGCTGACCTATCCTGCAGCCAAATGGAAACAATAAAGAGAGATTAATGGCCTAGGAAACTTTGAAGAGAACAATAGCACTATCTTGGGATGAACCAGAACACGTGAAACATAATAATCTTTGGGGGGAAAAAAAAAAAGGCAGTTCTGCAAACAGAAACCTTTTCCACGGCTTATTTAGCAACGAGCATAAAAAGAAAATGTGCCTGACTGTTTTAGTTTAAAATTTGGTGGCTATAAACATTGATTTTGAAATAACGTGAGTCAATATTATTTTTCTTAAAACGTGACACAAGGTCTAAAAGCCAAGTTCTCCTCTGGGTGAAGCTGATACCAGTGTGATCAAGAGCAGAATTTGTGTCATTGGATTTGGTACCCGGTGATGCTCACACCTGAGCCACAGGGGCAAGAACAACAACTCCATGAATGAATGGTTTTGATCTACAAGCAGCAATGGTTTGTTCCAAGAGGAAACGTGCTTTTATTATCAGTACAAAATGACTCCACAGTAAATAAATCATTCGTACTGCAACTGAAATATTACCCCATTATACATCAAGGACACATGCAACCTTTCCATGTTTTATTTTTGTTTCATTCTGATATTTTTTCCAGTTTGTGAAGTACCTCTCCAAGGATCTATGAACTAGCAGTGAGAGGTTAAAATAAAAAAGGAAAAAAAAAGTATCCTAAGAAGTATTCCTATTTTACAGAAATCCATCCATGTCACAATAAACCAACACTTATGGAACAGAAAAGTCTTTAACTAATCAGCCTAAGTTCTCTTTCAGTGTCTGCCTGCCATTGCATTACACAAAATTCAGTCTTACAAAGCAACTGTGAAGAAAGTTAAGCTTTGCAGAAAGCAACCAAATCCAAGCATTGGCAACCCAAGAAAGCAAACATTTTCAAGAGTCTGGCAAGCACTTCCATGAGTTCTCGAACAAGTCATGCACAGCTTTCTGTAGCACTGAATCCTGATGGCAGATCACTTTGTGTCAATCATTTAAGACATGTAGCCTCTCTGGTATCTCTCATATCTTATGTAACTTCTGACACCTTCTCAGAGGTGCCACAGACTTTGCTTTCTCTCATAGCCTTGCTTTTCTCTCAAGCAAGTAGAAAGACAGAAAATTACTACCTCTCTGTCCAGCATAGCTAAAATCAACCAAAAGGTACTAGCAGGAGGATGAAGCCTGACACAAACTACCTAAGTCATATTGCTTCAGAAACCTAGCTTAAAAACACTACATGGGAGGTTGTATGCAAGTCAGCATGGATGACTAAACTTGTACTAAGTGTGCAACAAGGAGAGAAAGACACTGGAGTATTTTTAAGTTAAGATTGGAAATACACCTAGAAATCTCTGAAGTCAGAAAAGCTTTTGAGGGTTTGTTGCGTCACTTTGCGTCACTTCCCATTCAAACCGTTAATGAAAACAGACACATGGGTGAGACTAGGAGATCCCTGGCAGAGAGAAAAATCTGGGCTAGATGCTGATATCCAGCTGTTCAGGCCTCGTGAAAGCAACTGAAATCCCGACTTAAATGAGCAGTGCACTCCCTCTGTCTGGAGCCATGGAGGATGATCACTCTATGTTCTACCCACCTCTTCCAAGTCCACCGGATTGTGTCAACTTCAGCTAGATGAAGCATGAGCCAGTTTACCAGTAGCTAGGTGCTGGAAAGATACCAGGCTTATCCTTCCATTGCATCTGTTGTGTTTGCATAATAGGGTTCAAGGTCTTATGCACTTTCCTACTGGCCTTGTATCCATGCTGAAAGACTCGTTATGTCTCTCAGTAGTGCCTTAAAGTAGTCCATGGGTTAGGCACACAAGTTACCTTTAAGAACTCCCGAACACAACTCCACTCATTTCTACCTGTTGTCCTGGTGAAAACTTCGTAGTCAACATAACAAATCAGACTAACAGATCAAATAAAAGGAGCAGAAGCATTATCTTCATTTATTCCCAGGAGAAATCAGATGTTCTGGTATCATCAGTGACATATCTGCTTTGCCCAGCTGAGAAAGATTTAGGAAATTTAGAGGATTTCAGAAGTGTCCCAATTGCATCTGTTATTATTCTGATGACCTACTTCCTATTACCAAGCAAAGATGTAACATGGGTCAAAACAAAGAGGAACCTGCTATGTGTCATGAGTAGAGGATGTTGTTCTAGAGTTTTCATTTTCCTCATCTGGATTAAGTCTCATGGCTGTTTCTCCTTCATGTGCAAAAAAAGATGATAGTTTCCTTCACCCATCCCCAAGAATTTCTACATGCACAATCAGCCACTATATGCAAAAAAATGAAAAACAAGAGGGAAAAATTAATCCAGCCTGTCAGAGGCATACAAACAAAATTAGCATGGACAGCTACAGAACATCTTGAGTGCTTAAACATTCTTCTTAGGTTGGTATGTACTGTATATAATAGACAACTGTTGAAGGAAGTGATCTGTCCTCTGAAGAATGAACAAGTAGAACTAGAGTCAGAGGCAAAGGAAATAGCAGAAATGTTAGACATTTATCTTGCATCTGTCTGCACTACCAAAAGGAGAGATTGTTAACCTACACTAGACGTCAGCTGCATGGCAAGGCTGGAAGGACACGGATAGGGGAAGAATCTATTTACCAGCTGAAACCAATGTTCCAGGCTACAGTATTTCCAATTTACAAATACTTGGATAAGTTGCACAGCATGGGTGAGCAGACACAGCCCTCCCTCTACTCTGAGAAACATTTAGGGTAAAGCAATAAAAAGGAACACTTTTAAAGGACAGCCAATACTCCCACTATAGTACAACCCCTTAAGGTTCTCAGATTTCATACACTCGCTTCTGACGAGGCTTCAAAGGCAGGGAAATTGGTCTCATTCTCCTGTGCTACTTCAGAACACGTTCACCAGAAAAACGTTCCTGCAACCAGCTCTTACTTTTTATGAGAAAACATAATGAAGGTGTTTCCACAGATACTGTGATTTATCTTTATAATCATCCCAGACTGAGGGGCAGGAAAAACACTGCTCCCAAGGAGGATAGGCGAACATGGGTAGTAGCTCAGTTGCCGTTTCATCATTTCTCATTTGCACCTTGCTTGTTTGAATAAGTCACAGGGATAAAGACTCCATAAAGGTTTTATGCTTTTCATACATCCCACCATTCTCACAGAGGAACTGGGGCAGAGAAAGAAAGCAACACCTGGGTTCCTTCAGCTCCAAAGTCCCTGCCAAATCACAATGCTCACTTCATTAGCCTAGCACACACCAAAAAAAGGAACACCTTTCACCAGTACTACATCTGAGCAGCAGCCACCACAGAAGGGGCTGCACGCCCCTGATAATCCAGCTCTGGGCACTGGCTGTCCATTCAGGGTCTGGCACAGGAGCAGCAAGTGAAAGGAAGCTGAACAGCAGAGAAGATAGAGATCACTCTGCAGTTAGGCAGATACAGGCATGGCCAGATGCAGCATATTCCCAACAACACCCCGGAGTTGCTTAAGCAGGAGTTAATGCTGACATTTCTTCGCAACTTTTGGCTTTGGTGAACGTGGAGTTATGACCATCAGATGGGTACTTATCCAGTGCATACCATGATGGAAGGGAAAAGCTGGAAAGGAAAGTGATGAAGGTGGGAACAGGAACACAATTTTCCATTGTGTGGGAAGGTGAGCATGACATTGACACTTCAGAGGAATTCAACTAGTTGGATGCAGAGTGAAGAGGCCACACTGGGTGGAGTGCTAAGTATACAAACTCAACGTGTAGAGAAATGCCGTGCCAGACCTGGGGACTCTGTGCTGCAGAATGTTCCCAGCCCCACCTTGAGCACTGTGCAGAAGGGCCTCTACTCAACCAGCAGACACAGGGCTTGAGCAGACACGAAACCTCAGCAGCACACAACTCTTAAATGAGAAAGCTTGCTTTTAAACAGCACAATGTGGTTACCTCAACATACTTGGCATGGGAAGGAACCGGAATTGAAGGCATTTGGTGGTTTTGAGAAACACATAAGGCCTTATTTCACCAAATATCTTTCTTTTTCTTTTTTTATACCAAGCTTTTTTTCCTTTTGGTGACGTTATGACCGGAATGTACAGATTCCATGAGTTTGGTTTTCTTCTCTTTTCTATTCCCTTGGACTTTCTCCATCAGAAGACTTTGCAGAAGAACTGTATTTGTGTGTGCCTTGTTTTCTGTGTGAATAAATAGATCTTCTGGCATCCTGTTTAGCAGAGATGCATCCTCCATCCAACACCCAAACTTACACACATTAAAACAATTAAACCTATTTCTCTCCTAAATTTTTCTTGCTGCAGTCACTTCCTGCTTGATGCACTTATGTGCTTAGATCTAAGATTAACTCTTCTATGCTGGAATTGGATCTCCTGTACATACGTGAAAAAAATAATAAAGCTTAAGTTCAATGAAGATTGGACACTTGGCAAGAGCCAGAGGTTCTGCCCCTTCCATTCTATTCTAGCACAGAAAGCAGAAATAAAGGAACACTGGTAAGTAAATTGAACATCCCAGCTGCTTTGGTACGTGTGTTCCCTCCTTGTTTGCTTTATAGTGCTTTGGCTTGCTGTTCTCTGTCATGTGAACAGTACCAAAGAAAGCCAGATCCTTTTTACTTGGAAATTGATGATGTATGTACCCGAGTGTTGATCCAACTCTCTTTACAGCCCAAGAGTAACATGTTTACCTTTTTTTCCTCCCCACAAGCTTCTTAATATTAATAGGATAGGTCTATACAAAGCCCTAGCATTTATAAGTGCCTTCACTCAAGCTTCCTTTTGTGAGGCTGCCATGCAGTTTGAACACAATCCCAGGCCAACAGTTTCCACATCCAAGCATCCCACCCTATTCTTACATTTATACCACTTGCCCTGCTTATTGTAAGTTTCTCCTGGCTGATTTCCCAGAATATCCTTTGCCTCTGGCAAGATAATTGCACAAGGATAAAATACTGTCGCCACAGACCTTAGCTACAGTATATGCTGTTCTCAATATACCCAGGGAAGCCTGTGGAAGAGACGTGCTGGTTCCTGAAGAGTTAATTCTCTTTCATGTTCCAGAAATCACACAGTTTAGAACAGTTGCTCCAAGTTTAGGGTTAGTTTTTTTAAACCTGGGGGAAAAAGTTCAATTTTCATCTACCAAACAAAACATAGTGAGCAGGGGCAAATTGGGCTGGTCTTCTGTCAGTGAGAGAGGGGAAAAAAACCCACCAGCATCAAAAAAAAAAACCCAAATCACCAAGACTTTTAAGCAAAGTGGCTATTTTCACACTTTTTTGTTAGTTCAATACCTGGTATTCTGCTGAAGAGAGGGCAAATGGAAAATTTTAAGCTGCTGGCGTAAAGTATTTGATCCACTTACACGCCACTTTTCTTAACTATGCCCTTAATACACTAACAGAGAATGAATGTTACCAGCCAAATGCCAGTTGATGACACAACAAAGACTAAAACCTCAGGTCAGTGACCTTTCATGGGCACCATGAAAAAATTCACTCTTCTTTCCAAAATCAGAGGGTGGGGATGCTGATAAACAACACAGGCATGCTGGCAGACAGCATCAGAGAGCTGGAAGTTTCAGCCTTTCATGGGGGCACACATTACCATCAGCCATTTACCTCTCTGCAAGGTGTCATCTGCCAGTTCCTGCTACTTTTGGATCTCACCAGGGTCTGGGACCCATCTCATTTCCCAGGCCTGCTCCAGCCCTTCTGCTGCCACTGAAATTCTGCCCGCTGCCATCTTTAACACAGTCTCTATGGCACATCGTCACTGAATTACACTCTACAACTTCTTTGCGGGCAATTGCAAAGCATTCTTCGCACAGCAGATTTTTTTTTCCACATTAGAAGGCCTTTTCTTCCAATCTGTGTGCATTTCTGCAGTTTGTTTCAAGCTATATCCTACATGTTGGTGACACCAAATGTTAGCAGAGAAAATAAGTAGAATGTGGTTTGGGGTTTTTTACCTTTACTTAAGGGCAGACTCTGTTCTACTGTCTTCACTTGCACTGTTGTTGTTTTTCATGTGTGGTAGGGAAGAAAACGAAGGGTGGGTCTCACTCAGCAAGGTACCCTGGCACTCAGGGAAAGCTGAGGGCAGTCCCACAAGGGTTGTTTGTGTGATCTTGGGATAGGAAGCCAGACGTAGGTGTAATTGCAAGGACAACAGGCAAGGCATGGTAGAACCTTCATGGTCCAAACTTTTGTTTGTCCTACATAAAAGCCCTAGAAATACACAGCGGAGGCTGCGGAGGGAGGGCATAAGGCACCTAAAGCAGCAGGCACTGACAGCAGGCAACAGGAGGGGTAGCTTCTTACAGAACAGCAGTCAGTACCCTCAGCCCCAGGCTTCCTACTTCTGCCTGAATTCCACATATTCCTCATATCTTTCTCATTGCAAGAACAGTCTAACTCTCTTCAGGCATTGGTTTCCAACTCCACCAATGCCCTAGGGAGCATTGTACAAGGTCTGCTCACAACCTCAAGGATACTTAGATATTTAGCCTTCCGTAAATTTAAGGTGAGCTTGATCCTTTGAAAAATGTGGCCCCAAATATCTCAGATCCTCACCTTGGACTTCTGGACATACTAGTTCTTCTTACACTCCCCCAAGTTCATGAGTTCAACCTTCCATCCTAAACATCTTTCTAGACCAGTAGTATGTGCTTGTGTCTCCCTACTTTCAGTGCTGTAAGGTATTCTCAGATGCTGACCTTTCTCATACCAGGCTACAGTAGGAAAGTGCACCTTCCACAGGAGAGTGTTGGTTTTGAGGTCCTTGCAATCACAATTTGGGCTGGTGTCACTGCACGAGAGCTGGATCGCTAACTGTTCACTGCATCCCTCATCATCTCAGAAAACAGACCTCCACATTAATTCTCACTTGTGCATAGATGCAAATTCTAGGATTTAAAGGAAAGCACTTCACTTTAACGGCAGAATAATTGCAATGGAAAAAAAAAAAAAAAGGTTTGCTTCAGCAGAAATCCCTACTTAGAAATAAAGAGGAACTTATTATTCAAACAAAAGATAAAACAAAGTACAGTGATTGCCACACTGCTAAGCAGCACAGACACTGATCACATGTGATTGAACTCTGTCCAGGAGGATATCGATTATAACCACTTGCTAATCATTCTGATGAAATTAAAGAGGTTGGATTATACTCTCAATTACACCACGAGTTTCTGTGAAATCACTCTGAATTTGTACTGCTGTCACAGGACAATATACACCCCAAGTCTGTAATTCTTCCCCTCTTCAGTTTAGTTCCTCTTATGTACTTAATTTCTGAATCTCCACTGCTGAGGTTTAACAAGTATTGCATGAAAAAGATGATTCTTCAAATACACATTCAGGAAAATGTTAAGAAAGTAATAAAATATCCAGTAAGTCAGAAGCACAAATTTTGTGGCATGTCAGAAAAGCAAATTTTATTTGGAGCTTGGGAAAGGAAAGCATAAAACAATTCCATCAGTTGGTAGAAACCCAAAGAAAAGTTTTATGTTAATACCCAAATTCAGAATTGCAAATCACACTAGAGTCCATCATTGCTGGCTGGTCTGAGTAAAGCACAAATGGAGGGAAAAATGGACTTAAAAACACAACTTGCACACAAATTCCAACAATCCTTATTCTTATTTTACTCACCCACATGAGCAACACAGCTGAGGAGAGTATTTCAACAATCTGTGTAATTTTATCTTTCCTGTGTTCTTTGGATATTATGTGTCATCCCTGTTTGCACAATAGCCAAGTGCCTGATCCTGCTTTCTTTGCCAGCCATACAGATCATAAATCAGAGAGCACAGCTCATAAATTATGTGCCACTGAATACTGAATCAAACTAAAACACCCAGGCAAAGACTCCACTTGGTAGGAGCTGCAGGACTTTAAGGTGCCTGGGGGGCACCTGGGGTGTCTCCTGAATACATGGGGATATGCACAAGCATAGTCATCTTCAGCAGTGAACATTCCCTGCTAGGGTGCCTCGGCTGAGCTGTCTGCATGGCAACTGGGGTGCCACCCAGCCTGCTCCTTCTCCTTGGCCCATTTAAAGTGCATACCTTTTCCCCTGCCACGTATGCATGATGGGACAATGCAACCTTTCTACCATGTCCCTGTAATCCAGTCTGTAAGTATTCTGAGTGAGGGAAAATGAGTCCCTGAAACATTCAGACTTCTGTGGCTAACAACTTTTGCTTTCAGTGACATGAAGGTTTCTTTCAATTTTCCTCTAAGCCCATGCTTATGGGAAGGCAACCAGTTAGCAAACAGCTCAGTTCTACTCAGCGAGGCACTCCAGCAACATCCTCTGAGGCTGTAATGCGGTCCTGGATGTACCACAGCTGCTCGTAACATCCATCCATCCAGGCTGCTCATGTGAACACTCAGTCCGGGCAGAAACAAGCCAAATCAATCTAAACACGAGATCTTTACAACCCCTTCGTTCTCTGCCCATCCCCGCTGCAATGCATGATGGAGCACCTGCACACATGTGCCACAGCAAAAAAGAACTATGCAACATGCAGTTACAGAAAACATCTGCCAGGAACATCAGAACAGGCTCAGCACCCAGCCCGCACCCCTTCTCCCAGCTCTTTGCAGCAATATATCTCTGGATGTGGGTGGGGTGGGGAACATGCTTGTGCTTTGAGGAAGAGCAAGCTTAGAGTGACTCAGTGTTGTTTTTGGCTCTCTGTTTTTAGAGACATGGGGAGGAGAAACTGAAAACATCCCCAGTGAGCTGAGAAAGTTTTCACTGTAGGTCTTTCTCAGAGCCTGATCTCTATTGTCCTGAGCAGTGCTGAAGTACATGGAAGAAGGTCTCCCAGAGAAAGTCCTAGATGATACTGGATGATAGAGAAAGAAGAACGATAAAAATCTGGAGGCACGGGCACAAAACCATGTTGCAATGCCACCTTCTCCACAGAAACCTTTATCAAGCAACAGGTTAACACCACTCTCATGCACATTCAGTGCCATTCATGCATAAAGCCCCATCTACTCATGTGCCCATACAATGACCTCAAGAGAGTGAGGTAACTATCTCAGCATCTCATGGTTATAACTATTCCTACTATTCCACCTTGCTCCTCTCCAGATGCCGACTGAAGTAATACAGAGGAATTTTACAGACTCAGAAGATGTGAGTGCTGTGTAGTGGCCAGATATACACACAGTTCCAAGATGCTGCCGGGGATAGAGACCACATGCCCCAAAATATTCTAACGTCCTGCTCAAACTGCTCTCAGCTATACAGAAGAAATTAAAACAAGCACACTCTAAGGTAAAATATAGCAAATTTCCAGCTGGTGGAGACCCATCAAAACCTGGGTAGTTATGCAACAGCAAAACAGGCCCAAAATTGAATATAAATATTTTTTCCGTAAAAGAAGGTAAGATTCTGTTCCCAGTAATCTTTAGTGGTATCTACAAGCCAGAAAAATCTGCATTTGCATGCAATTCCTTCCCCCCACCCTTCAAGTTCGCAAGAGTTTGGATCTATGGGTTTGGTTTAGTTGTGAACTCAGATTAGGAAAGGGCTAATGTTAGCTCATAGGCTGCCAACAGAGGTAATACTGAAATACATACATGGTCCACAGAAAGTTAATCTCCATTGGAAAGGGAATTGAGCTGAGGCAGAGGAATGACTCTACTAGGAAAAGAAGTTCTGCTGCAGCTCTCATACAGAGTTTTATATATATGAACAGGCTCGTTGTTAATCAGTACTTTAAGTTTGAAATGGTTGAGACTTTGAGGATTTTTTTTTTTTTAGGTTCATTATTTCCTTTTGAGGCTGAATCAAGCTCAGCTCTGCACCCATCTGTCAGTTACGCAAGGGACTCATTTGGAGCTATGATGGTTTTCATTACTGGAAACACAGACCTTCCCTCTGCTGTGGCAGGCTCCAAAACAAGAAGTTGGTTGCCTCAGGTGACACAGAGATGCATGCTTCATCCAAGAGATTGCAGAGCCAACCTTCGGAGATTTGAAACCCATCTCCTGCCGGCCACTCAAGAGCAAGAAAAAGCCCCAGGAGCCACTTCTAATTTAATGGCATAGCTAAGAAGGCAGGCACAATAGCAACCTTTGGCCCTGTCTGGACCCTTCCCAAAATATAAGCAGCTGTGGAGAAGAAGCACAGCACAGTCTCACTAAAGGCCGATGCAACAGCTGGAATCCTTTGTGGTAGTTCCAAGAAGCACCAAATTATCTAAAGACCTCTTTGAGCTCCCTCAGCACACAGCAACCAAGCTCATCTGGGCACTATTTTGTCTGACAGACATCTGAAAAACATGGTTTCTCACGGGCAAAGCTTTCAGTGCTTTTAGTAAGCACACCACCTCCACCACCTGTTTTGGCTTCTCTTGTAACCACTACCATAGGGTGCAGGCCTACCAGAGACTGGTTACACGTTAAATCCCACTGAAATTTTCAGCATGTCATGTGACAGGAGTTGCATGGGTTTGGGAACCATGGCCAAGACACTAGGGAAGGCCTTATTTCACTTGAGTACTGTCCAGTAAATGTGCCAAGAAGTTGTACCCTCTATGCACTGGAGACCTGAAAAGTGAGTCAGATGCTGACCAATATGTTTGGTGGACCAGCCCATAGGACTGCAAGACTGGATATCGAGCTTAGCACTAGTTCTGTGCCTAAGTCCCATCTAAACTTTGGTGGGAGATTTGAAAGTCAGAAAGAAAAAAATAATAATAAAAACAACCCCACACACTTATTTTTCCTCTAAAACCATTGCGTATGATGAACATCTGTCACAAGCTGCTGGAGGATTATGCATTCGGGTTTTCCTCACCTTACATAGAGACAGCATGAAGTCACTGAACCAAAGCCGTTCATTTCCCCAACAAGTTAGTTAAATTGAGCTGAAGATGTTGTTATGGTGGATTTAGAGTAAGTAAAAATTGTGTTTTAGCCACAGTCCACTAATTATATGCTCCTGAAACTGGGCTGGGGCAAAACATAGTCTATAGGTTACAGTGAGAGAACTGCATTTTCTACAGCAGAGGTAAGACCCTTCCAACCCTAGAAATCAAAATATAGTATGCCAAAATACTACTATTCTTTTATTTCCTTATGTCCCTGTAAGTAGTATCAGGAACCATCATATTTTTATGCCTATACTCTGCACTACAAAAATCTATTCTGTGTTAAAACAGACTGGTACTAGGTACCTACATTTCAAGATAACCCTCATGAAATGAGGGGCAGAGAGAAAGGTGGACCAGAGGAACTTGGCTCCTGGAACAGACCACTGTGGGTTGCAGGATCAGACCAAAGGCAGCTAACTGAAAAGAGTTGAGAAATGGAGGTAAACTCCTCCCTGTATGTGGTAAGATCCCAACACACGCCTCTAATCCACCTTGCTACGCAGTTACAAGGTTTTGCTTTAAAATGATGATCTAGGGGTTATACCAAAATAAATGTAGAGTGCATACACTTACTCTGTAAATAGTCATCTCTGGTACAGTGTAAATACTCTAGGATGCACAGAAAAAAGTTCTTTTCTCCTTATCTTACTTTTCTTAAATTTTCAGTTATCTGCTTGCTAGTGAGAAAGAACACTTTAAGTAGCAGCAATAGTTCCCGCAACAGTATTCTGAAAATGACACTTGTAAACAGTTCCATCAAGTAGAGAACAATAATGCAATTTGGCAGAAAGAATCTTAGAAGCCAAGTTACACAGAGAAATTATTGTTAAAATTACATTAATCAAAACCAGTTAGGAAAAGATGAGAGGAAGACTCTGGCAGAACATGTCTGGGATGTTACCAATTAAACTTGTTTTTCTTCCTAAAAGGCAAAAGCGTTCTTTTTAATTAGCCTCTGTCATTATAATTCTAACAATAACCCACGGCACAATTACTATCTGAGCTACTTGAAAACTTAAAGCATGTGCCCAATTGCTTTTAAAGACTTCTCTATGGATGACCAATGGGGCTGGGTAGAGAGGAATAAAGTTTATTTTTTCATTTCTGAAGCTAAGTTGTATTACCAGATTTATTCAAATGCTGAGAAGCCATTCCGGGAATAGTGAAAAATGATCTATAACAAATAAATCAACTAGCTAGGAGTCAGAAATAGGGAGGAAGACGTTTCTTTCCAGATTTAGCTTTAATTCTTTCTGTGGAGCAACACGCTGGCATTTATGAACCTCCAAAGAGCTCTGCACAAGTGATTGCATTACATGAGCTCACACCAGGCACATGCTGGCATTCCTCCTACTCCTGCTGATGCCACTGGCACTGAAGAAGTTAATGCCTCTTGGTTGCAATGCTAACCTCAGCTTGGCTAATCCTCTGGCATTACTACACTTTGCAACATAAATGCTTGGCTGAAATGAGATTAGAAAACTTAATGGCATTAATGAAAGCCTGACCTATAAAAACTCCTCAAATCACAGAAACACTGCATTTTTTTCAGGTTCTCTGGGCTAAAATGCACATTTTCTCCAGTTTGCTCCACTGATGCAAGTTCCAATCTCACCAGAAAAAACTGTGATTCTAACAGAGAAGGTTCATTAATAAACTACATTTTCTCTCACTGAATTTGTATTAGATTCTAGTCTTTACAGTTCTTTTCCTTCCTCCACCACTAAGGATTCTCTTCATTTGTACTCACTGGGGTGTGAGTTATAGAAGATAGTTTGGGAGGACAGGAAAGGTGACAGTTTGATAAAAGTTTCATCATGTGTCATGGGAAAACCTCAGCTCAAAGACAGCTGATAAGACCTGCTCTAGAAATACCTATTGAAACAATTACATGTTAAATTATGAAATATACCTGTTGTGGTTGATAATTCCTTTTATATCCTGATTGTGACCTACACTCTATGCTGAAATATCTTAGTAGGCAAAACAAATCCGCAATATTTTCAAGTTTATTCTTTTCTGTGGAAAAGAGTTACAGTTAAAAATGTTACAGAACTCTTCATAACTCTCCTAGAAAACAGAACGTATAGCCAGAAGATATGTCTGCTTCCCAGATATTTCAGTGCTTTTCCTGCAGCCACCTATACAAATGGATAGTTTCCCTTTAGATAATGTGATTCTCTGTAACCCACTAGAGATCTAAAGAAAGCTTTTACAGTCAGCTCTATATCAGGAATGTTCCTGGTGGGGGCCTTTTCCCCCAGATATGTGAATTAGCCAATTCCCATATGGCTACTTTTACTTTCTTCTATTGTTACAGGAGCACGAAACAAAGCAAGATCACGAGTCAGAAGATCTGAAATGGTGGAAATTATTTTTGCTACACAAAATATACCCACTCTCTGCAACTGCTGATATACTCCCCCTAGCACACAGTACGAGATGAAAGTAAAACAAGCACTACAAGATATAATGAAACACATTGGGGGATTGAGAGAAGGATTCAATGGTTAATACAGATAATGAGAAAACATTCACAGTGACACTGAGCAGGATATGAGATATCTACCTTCTGGCTCCATGATGCCAGCCAAATAACCGCCAGGAATTCAGAGGAAAATGTCTCTAAGTAATGATATCATATAATTATTTAATAGCATTTTACACCTTGCTGTAAAGCATCTCTCAAAGTATTCCTCTGGATGGAGTACGTGTCTTGACCAACTGATGTTCAAAAGGATAGAAACACTCATATTTTGCCCTACGAAGGAGTAGCATGCAACTCGTAACAAAGACTATATCAACCATGCTTTACAGCTTTGCATATTCCAGTCATGTGAAGTTTCCATTAGATGCTAACAGGTATTTTAAAAACATCCCAGAATTTTTACAGAATATAGTCTTAAAATAACCCAGCATAAGACTTGTGGTATGCTGGCAAACACTGCATGTTGGCAGCCAGTCTAAGACCACTGCTGGCAAAAAACAGGACACCTGTTGTGAGTATTCTATCAAATATGATCATTTTAACGTTGGGAAAGTTTGGAATGGCTCCGTGAAAACCTGTCTAATGTCAAATTAGCATCCCAGACAAACAGCAACTGAGCTACATTTTCAAAGTGTCATCAGTGGACTAATGAACAAACATGAAAAATTTAGATAGGCTTATGGGTGAAACATAGTGCACGTCAACATGAAATATTTACTTGCAAAAATGTATATACTAAAACAAGTATTTGAAAAACACCCACATGTTGCAAACAGATATTCCTAGTGAAAGCCTCAGTGAATGAAAGGGAATGACTAGAAAAGCCTAGTGAAGCAGTCAGAAGAACGTTTTAAAAAGCCACGTCAGAGATTGAAGTCACAGCCCCAGAGCTCCTGTTACTAATCCGGGAACTGTTGTAGCTAGGATTCCACCAGCTAGGCTAGTTCTGCCCTTTTGTGCTTTCCTAGAGTGCCTTTTTTGTATTTTCTTTTTGGAAACAAGCGCCATGACTGTTTGTCTGTACTAGTCAGCACGATGGTAGCTTGAGAACAACTCCACACTAAAGCCAAAGAAAATGAATCTTTGAGATGCTCTGGAGAACAGACACATTTGGCAGAAGCATCATACATCAATTACTGCAGCAAGAGGGCATTTAGAGGAATGTAGCTCAGCCAGAGCAGAAATACCCTGGGCACCACACTTTCTATTCCAATGAATCCCAGAGACAGCACTGTTTATTTATAGGGCTACCCAGTTAAAGATGCCCTGAGGTCAGCATCCAGAGAACTTGCCTTTTCCAGAATGTGTATTCACCTAAGGCACTACTTCTAGGAAGAGCCTGAGAGAATTATCTGTGATTCAACACTAATGATTGCAAAAATGCATCACTATTAATGTTGTCATGATCTACCATGTATGTAGCACTGCCTGAGACTGCCAACATTATTTCTAACACCAGTTAGGCTATGAGTTCGATCAATATAACTCTGGTTCTTACAGGAGCTACACTCATCATGCCCTAGGCTCCACTAAGACTGAGGATGCACTGAATTACTTTTGAGAAATAGATCCATAACATAGGGAATCTCTCATAATAATGAAAACAGTAATGCTTTGAGAATACATGGAAAACGGAGCAGCAGAAAGAAGTTAGCCTATTCATGTTCCCAACAAAGTGAGGGCCTTGATAGCATGCCCATGGTACAGTACCTAGTATGTGATGGGCACAGTCATGTTAGATAGTGGAAGCAGCTCTGATTCCTCCAGGCGCTGGATGCCACAGGGTAACAGTTTTACTGACATCAGCCTGAATTAGTACCCTGTGGTTAACACTCAGCTCCTAGATGCAGACTCAGCTAGATAGGTGTAACCTGGGAATGACTTCACTCATCTCCACATTTATGTTGGCACAGTCAAAGCTGAAATCAGTGCCTTTGGAAAGGGCTCAAGAGGAAATACTGAGCAGAAGGGTAAGGTAGATCCATACCACAACAGAAACAGGCATCCAACACAACATAAAAACAAAAGGAAATTACCTTCCCTTACATTTCTTTTGTCTCCTTTGTTATTATTAATTCCGTAGCACCTTAAGGCTCCAACAAAGATCAAGTTCTCATTTTGCTAAGCACCATATAGACACGCAGGGTGAATTCTAGGCTCCGGAATCAAATGAAGTACAGTTTTCTTATTCATATCCTCAGAGGCAAGATTTCTCCAAGGGGAATAGGCCATCCCTGCCCTAAGGTATTTTTATCTACATAAGCAAGACCAGGTAAAGGATGGAACAGAAAAAGAGGAGCAGAGAGAGATGAAGTTCAAAATTCATAGAGCAGATCAGCAGCAAGAGAGAGCCAGAACTCCAAACATTGCTTCATGCACTGCAGTCCATCACAATACAGCAGCAAGTTCTGCTAAGCTACATGATACCAGCTATAGACACCACAGGTGAAAACTCCTCCCCTCTCTTAAACTGGTACTTAATATCCAAGAAAAATGGCAGAAACAATGTACTCCACCCAAGAATAAAATTCTCAACCCATTAAGCTGGTGAAGGTGGTACTAAAGGATAGATGATGCTAGCACTCCGGGAATTTGCCAGCTCTCTGCCTGGAGTCTGAGGGTAGTGCAGGGAATAGATATAAGACAAACCCCACCAATGTCCTTAAACCCTGCCATTTAAGAGCTGCCCCTAAAAGTCAGATAAGCTTCTGGTTACATTTGTCTTGATTTTGTGATACACATAACATCCACTTACTACCAAAACCATCCGGGATCTTGACATAGAAGTCATAGTGGAGAACATTGTTAGTATGGCAAACAAAGCAACAAATCTATAACCTCCAGGGTCCAGTGCACATTTACTGAACTACTTTGGCCTTCAGCTCCTTTTCTATAGGTGTGAGCAAGTTCAGTAATGGAAAATATCCAGAAAAGAGGGACCAGAGACCAGATCACAGTCCTTAATATGAAATCTAATACAGCCTGCCCTTAGAATGATTTTCCTCTCCAGCAGCACTAAGCCACTATGAGTAGGTAGTATTTGGATGCACAGCCTGTGCATCCAAAGACTCCAAAGGATGTTCAGACAGCTGTCACTTCTGGGTACTGCACAGAAGTATAGAGATCTGGTCCTCCAAAGCTCAGGATGATTTCTACAAACTGTGTTAAATTCCTGTGCAAAAAAGACAACACCTTTTTCTTACAGATACAGCAATAGTATTGTCACCAGTAAATCAGTGATACTTGACATAACCCTGCAAATCACAACCTCCCAAGTAACTCTCCCAACTAGGTGTGCAGTACTTCATTTTTTAGGGATCATTTTGACAATGCAGGTCCTGATCTGGTGATATTCTGCAATATGCAGCTGCCTGGCTGGCTTCTGATCCTGCAGGGCTCGGTGCAGGTTCCTGTTTATGTGCCTGCCTGTTGTCACAGCAGTGCAGCAGCTCCTCGGAAGAATGATCCAACAGTGTCAGCTACTCTGTTGGAGCCAGAAGAGTGGGAAAAGTCCTAAACATAGCTGGCATTTCATTCAGATAGACAGGTCTCTTCCTCACGTTATTACACAGCGAGACTGTGTCTTCTGCAGTGGGCATGCACTGAAAAAAATCAGCTGCGATGAAAGCTATGAACTTTCTCCACCCCAGTCTGGGAATTAGGTCTGATGTGGGAGATGGCTTTAGTCCTCACCCATTCAACACACCCTGCTTCTCCAGTTTGCAGGAGGTGGTACTCCACAATGGTCTGAGCTGCCTGCAGTGCTACCTCATCATGAGAAAAACACCATTTATTTCCTATGAAATTAATAAAGGCACCCAGGTGAAATTATTTAACTCATAGGCAAAAATATTGGTAAGATCATGACAGTTTTGTGATGGGGAAGAGCTCTCTGCTCGTATGCCCACTTCATCATGAACTGGTGAGAAGAGAACCTGGATGCTACAGAAATATTTTAAGCCACGGTCAATTAAACACTTGTATAGTCCCAGCTACTGGTGCTAAAACACACATAATCACATGCAGACACACACAACAGATCTAAACCAATTAGAGCAGAGTTACATCTTGTTTGCTAGTTTGACTTTAATTAAGTTCAGCGTCATGCCTTTGTGAGTCCCTAATTTTGCTGGAGGCCTCCACTGTTTTAGAATTAATGTCCTTTAACTATTCCATGACCAGTCAGCAGCAACTTTAACCAAGGAGTTTTCCATGCAAACACACAGCCAGAAGTCTGAACTTTGTACTGCACTATTTATCTGCATTTTATTTTTTGAGGGGGATTATTTCTTAGGTTCTGTCCTACAGCACACTCAGGAAGAAGGCAGGGTCAGCATCAAGAAAAAAACATACCAAAACATAACACTGTTTTCTTTGGATAAGCAAGATCACCACGATTTTCATGCACTTGTGTGTGTACCCATGATCCCAAATTAAAGAGTTTCTTAGTCTAAGAGCCAGGAATGTAAACAATATCACAGCTGTTAATGTGCGGGAAAGGAAAGCAAGGGCAGAAAGAGATGCTGAAAGTGTCTCTTCCTTTTGCAGTTGTTGATCTCTAGCACCTTACCTGATTCTGATTTCATTTACACCAGTGGAATACTGCACCAATCAAGTTTCTGTAGGTTAGGTAAATAGCCAGAGTAAGGTCTGCAGCAAACAAGCAAGCAATGTAGCTGTCCTGACACAACAGGTGAAGCTTGAGCACCTCTGAATGAGGATGGACACGAAAGGGACATGGAATCATGGCTAACATGAAACAAACGGGAACTATATCTTTGCCCTGATACCTTAAAGTCAATGTAGAATGGGCTCAATTCCAGCGTATTCCAAATATAATGCTAGGTATCTACACCGATCCCTATAAATGCTTGCAAATTTTGCTGTCATCCCCAGTAGTATCTGTAGTGGGCACTCTCACTGCAGCCAAGTCTCACCTGCCTCTAAAATACTGTGCCAGGACTCTCCAACCCAGTATGTTGCAAGAGAGACTTAAACATACCAGTTCTGGGCAAATATCAGGGAGAAAGAGGAATGTGTGGTCGTGCAGTACAGGCTCCGCTATACCTCAGCGTCTATAGACCCTACACTGTCCCCACACTGTGTGAACACCCTGAAGGTGTGGCTGACCACAAAGCCACAAGGAAGAGAACTGGATGAGGAGTTTGCCAAACTGAGCCCAAAGATCATATACAGCTCCTTATCAAAAATCAGGCTCCATCATATTCAGTAACATATTCTGGCTTCTGTAAAAATGGGAAGCCAATAGGCACCTTAGTTACCTGAGCTGCCTAATAGATGACTTAAGCTGATTAAGCTACCAGGACTGTAGTGGTATTCTTTCAGATGGAATCATTTTGGCGTATGTAACCTATTGACAGGACAGGATGAGCACACTTTGCCTGCGGTCTATGTCTCCCAGGGCCAAGACAGCTATTTTGCTTGAGCAAGAACAATAGGACAAAGGGTAATGGTTTTAAAGAAATAGAGGGTAGATTTAGACTAGATATAAGGAAGAAGTTTTTTACGATGCTGGTGAAGCACTGGCACAGATTGCCCAAAGAGGTGGTAGATGCCCCATCCCTGCAAACGTTCAAGATCAGGTTGGACAGGGCTCTAAGCAACCCGATTGGGTTGGAGATGTCCCTGCCCATGGCAGGGGGATTGAACCAGGTGACCTTTAAAGGACCCTTCCAACCCAAACTATTCTATGATTCTATGAACTCAGACTCTCAGCCCTGAAGCCCATCCCTTCAGTCCTCAGACTGCTTGGGAACATGAAGAGGCCTGCAGATGTATCTCATTTTCTAACTTTTCTTACAGCTGATCCCTCCATCAGAGCCAACTGTAGTGCTTGCCAACTAGGAAAAACACACCATATGGAAGTGAACAGATGACAATAAAGAAACCGAAGCCTCTGGGGATATTAAAAAAAAAAAAAAAAATCCCTACTGAAAAAACCCAACTCACGAGATTATTAAACAACAGTGAGAAATAAGCAGAGAGAGATTGGTAACACTTCTCTTACACTGCTTTTACGCCAACACAATTCAATTAGCACTGCTCTCTTTGAGCAAAGATTTAGTTCTTCACATACATAACAAATGCCTAATGATAAATCTTGTAATAGTAACCTTTTTAGTGAGTAAGCTCATTTAACCAGTAACATTATGCCTCCCTTTTGTAGCTTTTTTTTTGGACACAACTGCCTGTTGACATTATGCCTTCGATTTCCATGTTTTCAAACTTTTAAAAAGGACATCAGTACTGGAAGGTTATGTATAATCTTACACTTGTGGTATAGAAGGGAAGGAGATAAAGGTTTCTGTGAAATCCAATGCTGCACACTTTTTTGGATGTATTATGAAGAACAGATCTCTTGAACAATTTCTCAGCCATCATGTTTATGTTCTTCACACACTCAAGGTCAAACTATGGTCCAGGTTACCGCAGTTGCTTTGGATTTAGACAAACATGCAGAGATGCTTAGAGTTACTGTGATCCAGACCAAGATTCATTTCAGGATACATTACTGTAAGTATGCAGTCCCTTTGTTTTAAGTATTTCTAGTAAAGTTATGCTCCTGGTGGTTTTTGTTTGTTTTTAGCCCTGCACTGGTTTAGCACATATGTTACCACTGACTCAACAAGAACTGTTCTTGATTAAATTACTAGTATAAATAAAGCTAAAGGGTACAAAAAAAATATAAGGCCTGATTTGCTTCTCACATGGGGTAGTTCTTTAACAATGAGGACCACTGACACAGGAGCCTTCCACAGGCATACCAATAACTCATTTACTTTTTGGAACAGGCTGGTCACACCTGTGCAGACTGGTGCCAAGCAGTACTAACTCCTGAACCATGCCGAGGAATTGTTTGGGGCAGTGTTAGATGACCAACAGCGTGCCAGGGACAATGCCAATAATATAAAGGTACAGATGATTGAATCCCCATCTCAGAGAACATTTCTAACATGCTTTAGCATAGACATAGGCTTAAGGACTTAAGTGATTTTCTCCTGCTACCACTGTGTAAGTACCCATGTAAAATAATGGAGAGATAATATCCCCTCTGGACTAACAGCTTAGCCACTGCTTTCATGAACAGCATGGGTGTGCGTATATATATAAACATACACATGTAATGTTATAGATTCTTTGCCTTATAAAGCCATAAAGGCTACAGATTCGTTCATTGCTATTGATAAGTTTATATAAAAACATTGTACTTTAAAGACAAAACTGTTCAAAAGCAAAGTCCTAAGAGCTGTACATGGCTAGGAAGATTAAAGCTATTAAATATACAGAAGCATGTGTTGCCCAGTGATGTGTTAATCCATGCTCTATAATAAGGCAGCTACTGGCAGTGTTCAGGAGGAGCTTTCACAGCTTACATGGCTACACTGATGTTGGAGCCAGCTTTCAGAACTTCCGAGCACAAGGTGATACCTATACAAATGTAGAATATGTAGAAAGCCTTGGAACACCTCACCTGTGACATCAGGTAACCAGTGACTTAAAATGTATATTGCATATTTTAAAGTATTCTCAAACTACGTATTTAGGACAGAACTAGCAAATCCTTGCACTTAAAACTTATCCCCCTTCCTATCCCCAAACTATTAATATCAGCAGTCAAATGCTGAAGGACAAAAGAACACAGTTTGGCTTCAGTCAGGCTGGTGAAAATCTGGAGCAACTCAGCTGAGGCCAGCGTAACTGAGATCAGAATTTGGCCCAGACTCAACAAACTGAGCCAAATTCATTACCACACTCT
>NW_010255801.1:63635-70961 GCF_000690775.1 Eurypyga helias | reverse complement strand
TATTAAAGAGCACGTTTTGGGTTTTGTTTTGGTTTTGGTTTTTTTCCCTTAAGTGCACATTTCAGCCAGTCTGAAAGTACATTCTGTAATTGTGACAAAAATGCCAACTGACGTAAAGAAGCTCCACAGATTTAATAATATTTTGCTTGGATTCGGGTGTAAAAATGCATGCATTTTCTAATCCAGTGTGCCTTGGCTCTGAGCTGTAGGAAACACCTTTCTGAGAAGCAAGAAAAAGAAAACTTTTCTCCCACATAGAAAGCTTCGGCAAAGATCTCAGCAATGACAATTATTTTTATCAGTTTGGACATTTTATTTAGTGCCTGGATGAAGACAATTTAATCAAGATAAACAAAGGAAAAGCAGACAGAAAAGAGAACAGAAGATTTGGGGCACATTGTATCATTCCAGTGTGAAAACCTCTCTCCTGCCATCTTTTACTGTTATCAATTAAATACTTTCTAGGTCCCAGCCAACTGAGTGTCAAAACATTGAATGAAATAAAGCAGTTATCTGTCTGCCTCTCTGGTCTTCTTTCAAGAGAAAAAGTTAAAGACTTGCCAAGTTCTGCCCCCACATAAACAAGTTCTTCGCTAGTCAGTCTTGGTCCATATTCATGAATGTGGGCTGTAAAAAACCTGGGCACAGCTCTGAATCCAAATGAAGCAAGGGGAAGAGGCCATACTCACACAGCTAGGAGTGCAAAAGATGGAGTGCAAAAGAAACGTCAGAAGGGGAAGGACATCTTCATCCCTTAGCATTGCCCATCCCTGTATACCATGTCACGATCAGACCTTGACTACACTTTCAAGACAGCACTATAACTACAGTTACTTTGGATTCAACAGCAACTAGAATCAGAATCCTGCTCCCACGGCCAGCATACAATTTTCCAGGAGCAAAATCATTCAATTTGCCTCTCCAAGAATGAGATATGTCATTTATTTCATTTTCTCTTGTGGTGCAACAAATTCTAGACAGAGGAGATTTGGGCCTACAGGAATATCAGCTGGGGGAGCATTCTGAGGAACCTTCAGAAGAATCAAATTTATGGTCAGTTTGTCTTTTCCACTCTATTCCTTCATTTTTTTCCCCCCTCCATTACCTTGAGGACTCACCATCCTTATGCATACACTCAGGACACTCCTATACTTCTCCTCTAGGCATACTCTAGCCATGCAATAGCTGTGGACTGCTCCTCTCAACCTTCTCCCATGCATCTCCACATACCTCCCTTCTCATCATCAGCTCCCAGGCTGGACCTGCTAAGCTGCTGCAGTGGGAAAGAGGAGGCATCTAGGTCTGCCCAAGAAGTGGATTGTATGCCAGAGTACTACAAAGCACAGGTATGGACTGCCACCTTCAAGGTGTGGAAGAAATGGGTGGCAGAGGCACCAACCCATCTACTATTCTTCAACCCCAGCAGCTGTAGGAAGAAGATGGACTATTCACAGCAGCATGCTGTAATTTTCCCTTTGGCTTAGGCAAAGAAGTGACCTGCTGCTCAGTGCAACTCCTGAATCACCTATCACTGAAACCAGCAGTCAGCCCTATTGTCACACTTGAGACCATTAGCCCAGTTGATGTTCACACTGAGGCACATTTACACAGCTGTGGCCTCAAAGTCAGCACTAGCAACTTTTACATTCACTTTAAGGCTGTCCTGATTGCCAGATGTTCTCAAAGTGGCTGTGGAGTAAATTAAGTCTAGGCTTAATAAAGCTTATTTATACTGTCTCATTTAGCAAAGCTCATGTTTATGGGGATTTATTAGGCACTTAACTGCATGAAAGAGGAAAATATTTGCTTGTAATTTCAATTGCTTCGTATGGCGCTCTGACTCAGTGGCCTCTGAAGGCACACAAATATTTTCCAGTAAACAAAGGGCTGGTTCAAACTGCTGCCCATTGAAAATGAGACTGGACACAAACAGATGTGATTCATAAGCTTTTTTAAAAAAATTTTTTTTTTTTTTTTAAATATTGGAAAGGATCCAACTTTTTTTTTTTTTACTGTAATGTGACAAAAGTCTTAAGTTTGGATATCACCACAGGGCAGTGATTCCTTCAGTCCTCAAGGAACAAGTGTTTAACTAGATAGTCAAACATTATCATTAAGCTTGCTGCTATAATAATCTCAAAAGCACAGCATAGTCATCATTTTGACTCTTGCTACTAACCAGGTAAAGTGAAGATTGAACCAGAGATTTCTTGCATGCAAGCAGCTTCCAGACTGAATCCAGGTGTAGAAGTATTAGCAAGTGATTTTCCTTTGTACGTCAAATTTATATAGCTTTTGACCCACATGAACAGGACCCAGAGAACTCTTAATAGCAGATAACAACTGGAAATCATAAACCCAAGCAATAACTAAATAACTGAGTCACTGTGAGAGATCACTGACTAGGCTGAATAGGCAAAAATCAATAGATTCAAAGGAACTGTGCCTGTCTGCATCAACAACAAGGTGTTTTGTTATCATTAAGGCTCCTTGTTTCTTTGGACAACAGTGACTACAGCAGTTTACTCGACAATTGCACTTGCCTTTCAGTTTTCAAGTTGTCCAAAAGCTTTGCTGTCAGCTGGGCTAATTTCTCCTATTTATTATGCAAATAATTTTCTAATTCTTCTTGCTTTGTAGCTAGTTCTCTGCATCTCCTTTCAGACTACAGAACAGCCAAGACACAAGCCAAAATGTCAAAAAACTTGTAGGTTGGCATACTGAACTGTGTTTTCTTAAACAGAGATCTTAGACTTGAACCTGTATTTGTAGGTATTCATGCTGGACTGTATCTTCTCCTCTACTCCATAGAATATTTTTTAATTTGTATCCCTTCTTGATATACCACGAAATTTTCATTTAAAGCCACTAAAACTAGACCAAGAAGAGACTCAGACTCCATCCAGTCTTCCAAGAGAATCACTCTAAATAATTTGAAGGGCTGTAGGGAGGTGGGTGTTTGTTTTGTAGTTTTTAAGTAATCATTCATTTATTCTGGGAGGTCTTTCAGACTTACAAATCACTGCTAATATAAGAATCATAGAACAACATGCAAATTGAGATGAAAATATGAAGTGTTAATTGTTATTTATAGATTGTTCATTAGTAGGCCCTATTTCCTTTTCAGAGCACGGTTTCTATACATGAAATATTCACAATGATTGTTAGGATAAGATGTTACAGTTATTCATATCAGTGGATTTAAACATAAAAATCAGATTTAGAAAAGTTACGATTAACTTGATGCTCTGGGAATGAGGAAACTACGAAACAAAACAATTGCTATCATTATGGCTTACAGAATGTTTAGCAAGCCATGTATTAACACTGGCAGTAGTGTCTGCTGAACAGACTCTGATGTCCCCTAGGAACAGATTTCTGTATCTGTTTGCTCTTAATACCACAGGGCATCTGTCCAAAACTCTGTACTAGGAAGACTGCACATTTTTGTATCACTGAGAATTGGGAAGTCTTCTATATATGTCAAGAGATTCCTTCCTGAATTATTTCATACAATTGGTTCAATTTCTATTGTTCTGGTTTATTTTTAACAAAGGAATTTAAAATTTCATTACAACCTTGTTCATCACATAATTAAGGCAAGCTGCCTCTTTCTTCTCTCAACTGCTTTCAAAGAGAAACAGGGTCTCTAAATCAACTTCTGTGTGAAAGAGATGTACTCTTTTTACTTTTTTTTTTTTTTTTTTTGAAAGGAAGCTTCTATGTCCAAGGCAAAAAATTAATCATTTTTCATTTTTTTGACAGAAGGCAGAATTCTGCCACCCTCCCCATGGAAAAATTTCAAAACTCATTGCAGCAATATCATTTTAACTCTGGATGGAAATACTTTTCTCAGAGGATGAGATGCTAACAACAAAATGAGAAATTATATTGAGAAATAAAACAATGCAATTCTACAAAACACAGCTTCCTACTTAATTCCATTTAAAACAAAGGAGGCAAGTTGCTTTTGTATAGTGGCATTTTCTGTTGAGAAATACTGCTTAAGGAAACAAAATTAGCTTCCCACCAAATGACGTACATTTAACATTTTCAATACAGAAAACATGAGAGGTTCAAATATGATCTGCTTGATGAGTCATACAATTGTCCCTGTTTAGAGATTCTTTATGTCCAATTTCTTCCCATAACTGCTAATTTGTCAGGCAGTATAATTACTGTGGAAGTAGAATAGCATTAAGAGACTGCATGGATACACACCTCTGTGTACCAGGAGTAGTGTCTCCTTCCCCTCCTAAACTGCTCCCATCAAAAGAACACTATCTAGTGTTCACATCAATTTCTCACAGGTAAACCATTGCCAGTAATATTTAAACCTCTTCTTGGGTTCCCATATTATTAAAAAGCTCAGGGACAGGCTTAAGTCATCTTACATTTATTACACATCAGCATATTAACCTAAGATTTTTCACATCATCCTTGGCATTATGTCAAGATTAAGCATTGCACACAACCATGAGGGGAGACTGATGGGTGAAGCATATTTCACATATTTGATTTTAGAGGACTCTCACCATGAGGAAGAGTCATTCAGTTATTTATCATGTCTCCGCTTTCAGAGATTACAACAAACTGGGATATTTACCACAGTCGATGAATCACAAAACTATGCTACATTCTGGAAAGTCCTTGACCTCATATGGGTGCAGATCAAACATTTGAATCCTACTGTCAAGGGAGGAAAAAGCCTGCCTTCACAGCATTGAAAATCTCATGATTTCATATTGGAGCTTGTGATTGGCACTCAGACTTGTGACTACCAAAAAAGTTCCAGCTTCCACTTTAAAAAGTCAGTGTCTAGTTTCACTGTCCATAGAAAACAACATAATCCTATAGTACCCATAAATCCCAAATCCCAAGTCACAGAATGCAACATTCAATTCTTTGGGGGGAAAAAAAGTGTTCTTTTCACAGTATTTTGGAGTTAAAATCCTTTATTATTGCTTTTCCTGCTTTGTGAAAAATATAGCACCAAAAAAAAAAATGATGTTAGAAAACACTTTTTGAAAAGACTTCTGGATTCCAAAAGCTAATTTTGATTTTCTTCTTATAGTTTCTCATTACTCAGTGTTCTGATAGTCACAGCCAGCAGTATTGAGGAGGACTTAATATGATTTTTAAAACTTTTAATTGTTGCTCTCCCATCTACAGCAGAAAAGATCAATGCATTTTCAATTTTGCAACAGTCACTATATAAATGCTGAGTTTTGTGTCACTGAGTTACAAGGAAGTGTTAAGGTCTCATAGTACCTAGAAACTGTAACTTTTGGAAAATAAGTTGTTCCCTTGTGAAAAACAGCAGCTTGCATATGAAAAAGACAGATTGATTTCTCAAGTGGAATTTATTTCCTTCTCTTTTCTGATGCTTCAAACTCAAATCATTATTATGAACTGTACTTGCAGTTATTGGACTGGACTTACTCCTAATCAAGCAAATAAATCACTGAGGATTTTACTAACCTGGAATGACAGGAGCAGCCTTAAACAGCATAATGATTGGGCTGCTGCTTTGAGATCACATGGACTTGGAAATTAGCTTTTCATTTATACCCATGGTTTTGAAGATCCAATATTCTCTTAGACAATAATTTAAAAAATTGACTTCTCGATTCTTTACATGATTCACTCATATTTACCTTAATACAATTCTCTCTACAGCACTTCAGCAAGAGGAACTAGAGTCTTACACTTGCCATATGTTCAAAATTGTCACTCTTGGAAGCTTAAGTGGCAGAAAGGATAAAATTAATTCTTCTTTTCCTTTTAAAACAAACACCAAACTGACAGAATTAAAAGAATTCCCTCCATCTGCTCCAGTCTAAAGTCCAGCTAGAAAAGTTCAGTAATACAGGTGCAGTTCAGTACCAAAAGTGAAACATGGAAACGCTAATGCTGTATAAAACCCTATGAACAATGAACTTCAACTATATTGTGCTAAATTAGACTGGAAAAAAAACCCCAAGTTCTGAACAGGTCCAGATAAAGCTAGAATGCCAGGCCTGATAAAAATACGTACAGGAAGCAAATTAGATGTTAGCAACAAGTAGTCTGGTCTCCAAACTAGTTCAGGGGGTGACTCAGACAAATGTACGAGACTGTCAGATATATATTGCACAAATCAGTTGAAAAGCTTTATGCTTACAATAATCGTTTATATTCATCTGTGCCATGGCATTCTTTCTAGAGTGCTTTTACAAGCCTCCCCCATGCAGAAATTCCTCTTCTACCTTTAAAGCAATAAAGAGCAGATTGTTACCAAAAAGCAAAGATTACTCCAACCAGCTGAAAACACAAAGGAAAAGTAAAAATGGGATTACACAAATTACAGTCTGACCAGGGCTCTGGGATTAGAAACAGGGAACAAGCTCCAAATCTTCAACTTTGCATCTGCTGATCTCATAGTTGCAATTCCTCCCACCTCCCTTAAGATGTTCCCCTAAAAACAAAAAATAGAAGAATTTGAAGATGAGGTCATAGCCAAAATGCATGCTCATTTCAAAGCTCTCAATATAGCCTGTACATAAACAGTTCCTGTAGCTACTACTGGAATTTCCAGTGTTATAACCAGGAAAGAAATAGCAATATTGGACTCTCCAGTATCACATCCAGCAACATTCAAGGTCCTCAAAATGTTTTCCCCAACAGTATCAGCTGTACTACATAGCTAACTTTTTAAAATACACCTTCTCTGCCTATCCCTGGTGGTGTGAGTCCTGTTGTTTACCCAGGCCAGGTGCAAGGAGACCTGTGTGCTGAAGCCTCCAGGTACAGCATAGTACAGGAATTAACCAGTAGCCAGGAAGGCTGTCTGAGCACAGTAGTGCTCTGGCTACCTTGAAGAAGAGATCTGAGCAGGAATATCAAGCCCCAATGCTGTTCCAGCCCTATCTACAGGACAGTCTTTCTGCTTTTCGTCACAAGCCTCTTTGAGTTGAAGGGCTGTGTTTGAAACAGCATCCTCAGCCACACCTCCTGTCAGAAGACTACTGCCATCACTTTGTCTCTGCTGGTTCCGTATTTTTTATTCTCCCCTTCACCAAACTCTGTGCCCAGAAATCATTTCAACTCTTTTCTCCAAGCTGGAGCCAAAGAACCATCTGACAGCATGAACAAACGCATGGAAATAGCAGACAATGCTGCAACTGCTGTACTACTGTAGAAGCTCTTTAAAACCTATTCTCCGGGTTCCGGAGTTTACCACTCTTGGGGCTCTGTGTAAGACTCTTCAAGTAACAGGGGGGATAGGGGTGTGCTGGGGTTTTTTTGGTTGGTTGGTTTTGTTTTAAAGAAGGGAGGAGGGGGGGG
>NW_010255801.1:63132-63604 GCF_000690775.1 Eurypyga helias | reverse complement strand
GGGGGGGAAATCATGCTCAGACTGGAATTTTACTGCTCCAACAGTTACAGATAACCTGTCAATACTGAAGCAAGCAAGGTCTGTCTTTCTAAACCTCTTAGCATTTATGTCCTCTTGGTCTAGCTTTTATCAGACCAAGACAGAAATAGTTTAACTTCTTAAGTTTAAAGGAGCAAGAAGTATTTCTTACCACCCTATGCTCACCCCTCTCTATTTTTGCCCCTTTCTGTTTAGCCCCGTAGCTGCATCTTATCCCAGCTTGAACCATCCTTCCTTTCTCTGCCCCCATTCCCTTTTACAGCTACTCTCGTGTAAATCAGATTTCTCCTGAACAGCTTCTGCTAATCTGACAGCTCAGCAGAGACTAACCCCATCACTTCCTGCCTAAAGATAAATATCTGCCATGGCATAAAAACTGAACAGAAAAAGGAGGGATGCTCTAGGTCAATAGCTATCTTTATAGCGTTGAGGG